>NW_022147386.1:359535-561542 GCF_002938485.1 Sitophilus oryzae | reverse complement strand
ATCGTCTAATTATTTATTATTTCTGGTTATGGTAAAGTAACATTTATACTGTAGTCTGTAGCAAAGTTTAGTTTACGAATTTGGTTTTGTTTTCCTAGTTTTAATTGTCTAAATCCCTGCATAATAAATACTAGTTGAATGGATTTATATCAAACCATGCTGGGTGCTAATAAAGTATCGTTTAAAGATTTGTCAAGAACAATAAAAGAACATTATTTTTAAATAATCTCCGTGGACCATACTTTTGTTGACATCGGGTCAATTAATAATTTTCCCAAGCGGATATATTGATAATGTTACTAGTATTACTCATCAATCAATACTATTCTTATATTAATCAATTATGGCCCTGAACAAACATATCATATACAATTTTATATACTAATTCATTATAATCAGATTAAATCATAAACATTTTGTAATTATATTCCTGCAGTTTTAAGTAAAACGTTTTTTTCCTAAATATCTACTATACATATAATAAACGGGTGTTCAAATATTAATTTTGTGGAATATATACAGTGTGTTCATAAAATATGGAATAAATTTATTTTCTTGAACTGGGATTTTATTAAAAAAAAAATGCTCAAACACGTCGATCTATTTTATAAAAGAGGCACATTTTAGGCATATTACCTTGCCTCCAGCTTCACCTCCTGAGTGGGTTAGGTTAGTTTTTGTAATGGGAAGGGGGGTCGAGTGATACCTTATTTTAAAGGTCTCTCACTCCAGATTATAGTCCTAGAGTTTGAAGTTGCTAGTGTCATCTTTGTTAACATGACTGCTTGTCAAAATTCCTAATTTTCTTAGTTTTGTCAAGCTGCCATATTAACAGAAATTATGATAGCAACTTCAAACTCTAGGGTTATAATCTCTAGCGAGAGACCTTTAAAATAAGGTATCACTCAACCCCCTTTCAATACAATACAAAAACAAGGGGTGCCACTCACCCCCACTCGGTGGGTGAAGCTAGAGGCAAGGTAATATGGTAATATGCCTACTTATATCATAAACAAAGTTTGAAGTTGCTACCGTAATTTCTGTTAATCTGGCAGCTTGACAAAACTAATAAACTTAGGAATTTTGACAAGCTGTCATGTTAACAAAGATGACACTAGCAACTTCAAACTCTAGGGCTATAATCTGGAGAAAGAGATCTCTAAAATAAGGTATCACTCGACCCCCCTTCCCATTACAAAAACTAGGGATGCCACTCACCTCCGCTCGGGGGGTGAAGTTAAAGGCAAGGTAATAGGCATAAAATGTGCCCCTTTTAAAAAATAGTTCGACGTGTTCGAGCATTTTTTTTTACTAAAATCCCAGTTTGAGAAAATGAATTTATTCCATACTTTATGTACACACTGTATATATCAATATAACATAAAACGGAGATGTAATTAACGAAATATCATCGTAACAACAGCTATTTTAGAAACGTCTAGGTTTTATTTTTTACTGAGATTCATGAAAAAAATATTCTTTGCCTCGGATTCAGATACCGCCACGTTTTGGAAATAGCTCAAAATAAAACAAAATTGAACGAGGCAACAAAAAAAACCAAAATGTTCCGAAGAGTTTTTCGCATAGTGTAGACGCTGTTTTAGGAAGTATAATTTGTAAAAAAATTTAAAAATAAAAATTAAAAAGTACCTAATTATTTTGATATCTTCAGAAGGTCTAACTGGTATTATAATTTATTATTCAAGTTAATAAAACTTTTTAGATGACTTCAACTACGGTAGCTAATATAGTTTTAGGTACCGATTTTGCTAGCGGAGAGATAACTGGAGTCTTTCGGTTATAACGAATTTTTTAAAGGTAAATAGTACTACGTCAGATGAAGTGAAAATTAATTTTAAATAAGCTCTATCCAAAAGAAGAACTATTATAAAAAACAGAATTAGAATAAACATCACATTAAAAATATAAAGAAATGTTTAATTCATTTAGAAAAAAACCCTACCAACAAAAAACTGCTCGTGCTATTAACAATTGAACTTCCGCGAAAAGTTTAACTTGAAAAACTTAATAACGAGCTGAAACTTGTTATTAAGAAAATATTGTCAGCTGTGAAAAGGAGCTTTGCTGCGCGGAACCACAATCAAGTTTTTTGCTAAAATAAAATCAAACTTTGAAATTTACTTTATGGATTATATCGGTATTAGAGACATCGCTCTAATGGACCATTTTATTCTAACTAGTGTTTTATGATTATATAATATTTTTAGTTTGTATCTTTAACCTAATATTTTTTTCTCTTATAGTAAAATAAAAAGTGCACGAAAATTTTGTTGGAACTTTAAAATATTGATAATGAGGACGTCATGGTAATAAAATATGTCATTACGTCATGACCATACCAACAGGTATGGGAGGCTATTAAGATCGCCAAAAAAAAGTTTTCTTAATTTCACTCAAAATGAGTTCATAAATGAGTCATAAATGACCTAAATACAAAATATTTTCTCATGGTGTCTGTCCGTCTGTAACACGATAACTCAAAAACCGCTAAACCGATTTTAACCAAATTTGGAACAAAAATACTGTGGCACCCGAGAATGTGGCCATTAGTTTTTGGTGGGGTGGAGTTGGTAAGGGGGCATGGGAGGTGGTTAAAAATTTAAATCGTTATTAACTCCAAAATTACAGTAGCTAGCGTAACGCGGTTTTCAATTTAAGATTAGGAATAACATTTGCAACAAAATTTGTAATAACATCAAAATGCATGTCGCAGTTTTTGAGATAAAAAAAAATGGAAAAATTCCTTAACATTGAAACTAAAAGAACTGCCTACCAACTTTTTATTAACATATTTTAGTAACTCCCGGCGCTAATTTTTTCTAAATAGTATAGTCGCTTTGCTTTATATTGATATAACATTTTTCATAAAAAACTCATTACACTGTTTGATCTCTGGAAAGTTTCTAAATACTGAGTATAGACAAATGAAACAAGTTAACCGACTTAAATTATATATTGAGACAAAAAAATACAAATAAGTACAAGAGAAAGATACGAATTTATCTAGATATTTGAAAATGCTATGTAAAATGAAAATCATAAAAGATTAAAGATGTTGTATAGTTAATGACAATTAATAGATGCAGGATGACTAAGAGTAAAAAAATAGTGTAGGACATGAAACATTACAGTTTGGATGGAACCACTCGTGTAAGAATCATCTAAAAAGAGAGTATTTTAACATTCGAAATTGACTTTCGATAAATATTAAGTCGAATTTTTCTCAGGATTTTACCTGGCAAAACGTTTTAAATCAGAGTCAGTCTGGAATAAGTTCCGGATGCATATTTTTCAGAAGATTTATGTAGAATCTTGTTAGAGATGCTGAGATTGATGAAAAATGGGGAAAACTTTATCAAATTACAATAAAAATGGTCCCGATCTATTTTAAAAGTCATTTTGACTTTTTTTTCTCTTTATTAACATTAGTAGAATATAATCTGGTCTTTTTTATTCCATTACTATAGCTTTCCCGACTAACTTCTACCGCCTAAAGATTCATTCAGAACCTTGCAATTAGTAGAATAAATTAGTGGTCTCAATTAGCAGAAGTTTGTTCTTCTAATTTGAATGTAAGCCACACAGAACGTCAAAATTAGTGGTAGGAATTTTCAATTAAACTTCATTCAGAACCTCACAATTAATGGAATAAATTAGAGGTTTCAATTATCATAGAAATTTGTTCCTTTAATTTCAATGTAAATATTCAGAACTTCAAAATTAGTGGTAGACGCTTTCAATTAGTAGAAAAAGTTATTAAACTTTTAGCTTCATTCAAAACCTCGCAATTAGTGAAACACATTAGTGGTTTCAATTAGCGTAGAAGTTTGTTCCTCGAATTTTAATGTAAGCATTCAGAACGTCATAATTAGTGGTAGTGATTTTCAATTAGTGGAAAAAGTTTTGACTTTTCCACTAATTATACTTCAAAATTTGGGAGGAATGTCATTTTGGCCTTTGATTATCACCGGTCAAGAAAAATTTTGGTTAGAAATCAAAATTTTATTGTTTTATAAGCTAAATACTATGCTTTATCTATGGATACAACAGACTACCGCAAGCTGTTGCTAGGATATTTTATTAATTTTAATTGTGTTTTTTAGGCATTGTGAATGATCGTAAACTAAAAAGTATAAAGTGCAATTGAAACTACTAATTTATTCCAGTAATTGGGAGGTACTGAATGAAGCTTTAAGCTTCATTCAGAACCTCGAAATCAGTGGAATAAATTAGTAGTTTCAATTAGTCGTAGAAGTTTGTTCATCTAATTTTAATGTAAGTATTCAGAACGTCATAATTAGTGGTAGTAATTTTCAATTAGTGGAAAAAGTTTTGACTTTTCCACTAATTATACTTCAAAATTTGGGAGGAATGTCATTTTGGCCTTTGATTATCACCGGTCAAGAAAAATTTTGGTTAGAAATCAATCAAAAGTTTATTGTTTTATAAGCTTAATATTATGCTTTCTCTATGGATAGGTACAACAAACTACCGCAACCTGTTGCTAGGATATTTTATTAATTTTAATTGCGTTTTTTAGACATTGTGAATGATCGTAAACTAAAAAGTATAAAGTGTAATTGAAACCACTAATTTGACCACTAAATGAGGGTTAACTGTGAAGTGAATTGGAGAATTTATTTTGTAAAGCTTGGTGGTGCACGTGTGCATTCACCCATCGTAAATGATGATTTTAGCGATATATTCGTTCAATATACAGTACACTGTGCTCTGGAAATAGAAATATTTAAATTAAATATTTTCAATTCAATAGATATACGCAGACTAATCTGGAAAATGGCAGTTCTAAAGTGAAATAACATTTAATTGATTTTTACTTTTGTGATATGTTACGAACGGTCTATCAAATATAATAATTTTATTTCAATTTTAAATTGTTTTGTGAAGCGTAAAAAGTTGTTTGGCAGCATTTAACAATTTCACATGACAATCAAAAACAGATTTATGAAATTTTAGACTGAGTAGTTTTAAAATAAGTATTCAAGTTGATTTCTCATTAAAAATATGAAAAAAGTTCCTGTAAACATGGGTATGGAAATGCATGTTTTAGAGCTACAGGATGTTGTTAAAAATTTTTAAAATCAGGTTTTTTGTAATTATCTTAAATACCAGTATTTATATTTTTATTTCAAATTGCTGTAGGTTGACCATTGGTAATAGCTAATGGCAATAATATTTACACAGCCTTAGGTAAAATATATAATTTATTAATTTTATTTTTATTTTAATTTTATTAATTGTGATATTGTGGTTAATAAATTTGCAATCAAGGAGGCTGAATTCGACAAAATATCAAGAGATAACTTTTAATTGGCATTAAACGGCCTACACAATTTTTGTATGAAAAGAAAAAACTCAGTGGCGCACATGTTATATTTTTGAAAATATTCTAATGATAATATATGCACGTCCCTGATGAATTTATCGACACTTCTTTTTTAGCATTAAAATATGTAGCACTTATTAGTAACTTTTACCCTCAAAATTTCATTCAAATTACTAAAAGTTCTTGGAAGAAAATTATAATAAATCGAAAGATTATTAAGACTTTAACACCCTGTAGCTACGAAACAAAGCATAATCGGACCTATGTTGATATGAAAAATAAATCTTATTTTTACATGAAGAATCACAACCCCCTGTATAAAAAATCCACAATCCAAACACCCTGTATGAAAACTCATTAAAACGTCGAATTTTGTCCCAAACGAGAATATTTAATCGGGTAAAGATCTAATCATAGAAAGTTTTTTTCGTCACACTTACTTTACTCATCATCTTTTAATTAAAAATCAATATGTCCTTAAATAAAAATAAATTGATTTACGTAAAATATACACACCTCCAGTACTAGCAGGTGTCGTACTGGGTACGGGTGCGGGATTATCGTTCAGTGGACAGCACACTTTGGGCAAAGTACCATCGAATCCGCAATGAGATCTCCTAAGTAAATCAGTACTGGCTGAACTGAGAGGCTTGTTTTTAAGTAATTGGAACAATGGCTGACACGAAGTTATGGTTAAGCATTCTCCCTGTTGCCTATACGGTGTTTGACAAAAATCACCAATTTCTGTAACAAAAATGCCAATTTAATAAAAATATCACTCTATTTGTTCTATACTAATTTTGTGAATTTAATAATTTTAGTAATTTTTAGATTTGTCAACACTTCTAGGACATGGGACATAAAATACATTGGAATGGGCAACTTTACAATGAAACCCAAATAAGATGTAGGCAGAAATACATCTGAGATAATATCTTTCTGGCAAATCTAAATTTTTTATTGTATCGGCTAAGAGTCCCAACCATTATGGTACAAACAGAAAAATAAGTTTTCAAGAACTTTTAACGCAAGTTTATATAAATCTTAATATAATTATCCGTTCTTAGAATATCTTGATACTATTAAAACAACAATATTATAGTTAACAGTAATTTAATGCATAATTCAAATCTAAACCGAAACCATTTAAGTGAATAATATAACTTTTAACTTTACTTGATTCACTTACTAGTACATAAAGAAAGTAGTATATACACTCTTGAAGCTAAGACTGATGAGAAATGTGAGTGAATAAGTGTTGAATATTTTGTTTGTATTATTGGCCTAATATGTTTTAGTAAAATACATATTATAACTGGATAAATAATTTATTAAAAATTGTATAAAAAATAAAAATGTTAGTTTTTGTTATTTTAATATGGATATTTATATTCTCAGTTTCCAGAAAGATTATATCTGACTATCTGAGTCGCTTAATATGTACATAATTTTTAATAATATAAGCAGGTAATTGTTAGTTACAATCAAGAAATTATTAAACAATATTTTCAATACCTCGGTATTAAAACAAAAATTTCAGGTGTCGTTGTATATTAAAAGTGTTTAATATTGGTAATTCCTTGTTATGCTAGAGATTTTTATTTTTTCGCATTTTCATTGGGATATCCCCATAAAAAGTACTAATGATCTTTAATGATGCTTAAAAATATAGGTATCCCATATATGAGTAGGTATGTATACAGGGTGGTCCGAAATGTATTTCGGAAACTTCGGCAGCATATTCTACAGATAAAAACATGTAAAAAAGTTTGTATAAATGTATGTCCTAAAATGCTTAATTTCGGAGATACAGGGTGTAGAAGTTTCATTTTTATTTCGATTTTTTCCAAATAATTTCTGAAGTAACGTCAATATTTGGATGAAAATTGGTGTCTGGGATTTTTTTCACATGAGAAATTTAATTTTGATGTCAATATGACTCCTACATGTAGGGGGCGCCACCTATATATTTTTTAATTGGTTTGAAGAGTAATAACTTTTCGTCTGTATCTGTATAAAACTGCTGTGTACAAAATTTTTTATTTACGGAGTTTTTTACGTAAAGAAGGTCTCTTGGTAAAAATCGCTACGAGTAATGGTTCTCGAGATATTTGGAATCGAAATTGTCAATACCTGTCATCAATGACGTAAATTAAACATGTTGACTAAATAGTTATTAGACTGAAATCATAAATTTAAAATGTTTTTGTGCCAAAAGTTCAACAGAAACTGTTTTATCATCATTTTTTCGAAGGAAAAATTATGATTAATTTAAAAAAAAATGTTCCCAAATTTATAATTTCACTCAAATAACTATCTACTTAACATATATTTACTATTTACCATGGATTGACTATTTCGATTCTATATCTTGAGAAAGGTTGCTTGTAGCGAACTTGTGAAATGTATATTTTTTCACTTAATAGTTTTATACAGGTACTAGCGTGTACCAACGACTTCGTTCGCGTCGAATTAATCATTAGTAATGGTGATGATAAAGCAAAGCCAGAATTTCCATTAACATACAAACTGGATAAAATTTTCTCACATTTATGTCAGCATAAGAAAAAACAATAAGCGACATTATTATATAACTTGGTAATATTTGAGGGGTAGTTTCATCTCGTTGGAATTTGACTTTCGAAAAATCCGTTTGCCAAAAATAAGCTTTTTACGTCAAGCAGTTTAAGCAGAATCGTGGTTAAGAAATTACCCAACTTTTTGGAACACCCTGCAGGATTTTTTAAAAAAATTCAATATGTAAAAAACCAAATAAATTATGCTTGTCCAAGCGTTTTCCCGAAAGACTAACCGTTTTTTAAATAACAAATATTGTAATATTTGAGGGGTGTTTTCACCCTCTTGGAATTTGAGATTCGAGAAACCCCTCCATATCGAACCTCTACACCCCACAATCAACCCGTTTGCCAAAAATTAGGTTTAAGCGTCAAGCAGTTTAAGCAGAATCGTGATTACCCAATGGTCATATTTTATGAAACACCCTGTATAAATTTATAAAAAATCTTAAAATATGTAAAACCACAAAATAAAATTAAAGTGTTTAAAGGTTTTTTCGAAAAACTCACCGGTTTTTAAATAAAAAATATTTTAATATTTGAGGGATAGTTTCACCCCCTTAGAATTCGAGTTTCGAAAAATCCCGTTTAAGCGTTTTTCGGAAACTTGGCCGTTTTTAAATAAAAATATTGTAATATTTGAGGGGTGGTTTCACCACCATGGAACTGGAATTTCGAAAAATCCCTTCTTATCGAACCTTTACACCCTAGAATCAACCTGTATGCCAAAATTGAGCTTCTTACGTTGAGTGGTTTGAGCAGGATCGTGATTAATCAGTATGTCAGTCACTTAAGGATTTTATATATTAGTATAGATATACTGACGAAAAGTTATTACGTTTCAAAACAGTTAAAACACATGTAGGTGGCGCCACCTACAAATAAGAGTTATATTAACATCAAAATCAAAATTCTCATGTCAAAAAACTCCCAAACACCGATTTACATCCAAATATTGACGTTACTTCAGAAATTATTTGGAAAAAATCGAAATGAAAATGGAATTTCTAGACCCTGTATCTCCGAAACTAAGCATTTTAGGACATACATTTATACAAACTTTTTACTTATTTTTATCTTCAGAATATGCTGCCGAAGTTTCCGGAATAAACTTCGGCCACCCTGTATAATTTATATTTTTCGAATGTGTATAAGGTTTACGCGTTTAAAGTAAAAATAAATGGATTAAAAAGACGTATAATTTGGTACAGTTATTCCAATTCGAGGGAAACTTTCCGATTCGTGGGAAATTTCGAGATCCAGAGAGAAGAGGAAAACTTTAACACAAAACACCATATTCGTTCGAGATTCTAATCTAATAAAAAGTTATCGTATTCAGGTAACTGAGTAAATCGAACCCCTTTTATAATGATACCCTATTTTGAAAACCTCGTAATTTCAATTTTTGGCGAATGTTATATGTTATATTTATACCTTTTTTCGATAAAGACCACATAGTCTACCAGTTTATTGCATCGTAAGACAAAATCGAATTATTATGATTATTGCGCTGTCTGTGGACATTTTTTTTCACAATTAATAGGAACAGAGCTCACTTGAAAAAGTTTTTGTTTCTCCGGTGCAAAAACAGGTTTTGGGTACTTACTATGTTTTCAAAGTAATGTATCGTAAAGCCATTATCGCAAACTAAATACATCTAAATCTCTCACTCGGTAACAATAAAATTTTGCGCATCAACTACCGCGGTTGTCATACAGGACGCACCTCGGGACGCACAAGGCACCGCGTAGACCGCCTAAGCGGCTATAGTTTGTCTAACCAGAAAATCCACAACTGACAGCTGTGTCTTTCATTTTAACTCAGAGATAAATTTTATTTTCTATCGTTTTTTATGTCGTCTGTCTAAGTGCTGTTTCACATGGAGAGGATCGTCCGCGCGGACCGTCCGTCCGTGTTGTTTGTCCGCGTGTTTTTCCAAGGTCCGACGGAATGCTTTTACACAAGCTTTTAAATCTGTCGCGAGTAGATATGTATTTGCAGAACAGGCAAACCATTTTTGTCTGCTATAATAATTCTACGAAGAATTCAGCGGCCGTGCTTGTTTTGTTTTAAATTTTAAGGGAAATTAATAAAAATATTTGTAAGCCGAATCTCATGTTCCACAGCGTAAATCAATAGCTCTGTATCAATTTTAAAGGTACTTATTATTATTAAGCTGCAGAGACGCTTCTCGATATAAATTGCAACGCAGCAATTGCTCCGCAGCGGACGGTCCGCGTATATATGAAATAGCATATTTAAAAACGTAGCCGCTCCATGTGAAACAGCACTAATCTTCTCAGGCTCGTTCAATTCGTTTCGTCTGATTAGTCTGATGAATGGGTTTAAGTTGAAGTCTTTTAATTTTCTGCAAATACAGCTAATCTTAGCTAATTAGTAGGTACTAATTAGCTAAGATTGATAACGTTGCATTATCTTTTGAAAACGTCGCCTTATTTTCAAGTTTGAAAAATGTCCGCTAGGTGGCGCATCAGAAAACAATGACGCAGAAAACAAGATTTTGAATTTTTTGATGAATCAGAAAATAAGATTTTTCTCCAAAATATGCATGTGCAGAGGTATTTTAAATATGTATTGCTATTGTTAAGTGGGAAATCTGTTTTTTTATATCGCATATATTGCTCTATCTCATAAAATAAAGTGGTGGGGGAAGTTTAAACTTGCTTTTATTAAAATAAAGATAACTCTGGTTTAGGCTAGCCGATTTAAACAATCTAGAGCTAAACAAAGTGCTTTTCTTAACATTATAACAGATATTGCGCTTTTGCATAAAAAATCAATAACTTGTTATATTTATTTTTGCACAGTTAAATTTCAGAGCACACAATTTTCAAAATATCAGCGCCAAACCGCAACTCTCTATCCTCTCTCTAACGGGATATATTAAGAAAACAGATTATGTTCGGCTGTCGCCTAGGATAATAAGATCTAAATTTTTTATAGTAATAGCATAGTAATAGGCTAGGAAACAAAAAGAGTTAAATTAGTTAAGCCAAAATATCGAAATATTTAAGTTTAGTTTTCATGCATCCGAATCTCAGAAGTTTTCTGGGTACAAATGACGTCATGCAGTTTTAAACGTGTTTATGTAACATTACCATCCATCCATATATTTTTTTCGAATTTTCTTGGTTAATTTTACGCAGGGAATTTTCAGATTAAATTGTCCGAAAGTCAATCCGGACAATCAATTACGTTGTTTAAATTTTTAGGAATTTTGTGCCGCCCCTTATTGCTTTTAAAATAATACGCCCGAATTTGGTATGGCAGAAAACTAGGGTTTATTTTTATGCCAACGTCATTCAGTTATTAATCCAAGCTCTTCTTTGATTTTTCTTGTTTTTGTCTTCTATATAACTGTCTAAAAATACATAACCAACTACATATTTAATTTTTTTATGCAAAAACGCAGTATCTGTTATGATGTACCCTGGCTACCACAATAAAAAAAAATTATTTAATTAAAGATTAAAATTACCTATTAAAATAAAATTTATACTGTAGATTATATTAGGGAAGAAAATCTCTTTTAAACCAGCCTTAGTTGTTTGTTTAAATCGGCTAACCTAAATCAGAGTTATCCTTGTTTTCCATTGATTCACCTGCATATTTTTGAGAAAAATCCTATTTTCTAGTTACCCCCTAGCGGACATTTTTCGAACTTAAACATAATTTCAAGCTATTTCTCTTGGCCTTAATTTACTTATTCCATTTTTCCCAAAGTTATACGATCACTAGTTTCTGAGAGTCTGAGATACAGCCCGCATCCATTATTAGTTGGTCACCCGGTACAATAGCTTAATACATTTTGACATTCTGAAATAAGTATTTTTTCTAAAACAAATAAAATATCCCCCACTCAACACATATTGGACAATATGGACAATAAAAAATAATAAATAAATCTTTTTTAACTCATTTGAAATTGAAATTAATTATGTAGATGTTTTTTTTTAAACAATTTAAGTTTTGGTTCCAAACACTCTCTAAGTTTGAAAATCGCGTGTTGTTAATACTGCAATGTTAAAATATGCATAAATAAGCAAATAAATATTAATAATAATTGCACTAAATTACATACTCTACACATCATATCCGATTCATGACGTCATATTGTTTATAAATAGTTTATAATATGTTTGTTTGAATCTTAACTGGAAGAGTAGTTTTTCTTAGAAATAACATCGATATAATTAACAAATTTCTTGAATTTGTTAATTCTTATAGAACAATTTACAAACAAAAGATAAATATATTTTTATTAAGGCATCTCGTACAGATTTTTTTAAATTCTCCAATCAGTAGCAATAATTTTAGTAATTCAATTCAATTTATAGAAAAAAAAACGTCATTTAAGAAACCAACTCGTGTAATTACTACTCCTAATACAGCAGCTTCGGATTGTTTACAGCAAATGAATTATTTATATCAATAATAAGGATATTACAATAACAAATTATATAATTAAAAATTTAAGATATAATCTCGTACTTACGAGCTGAACTAATCCTAAATGCTACGCAAAATATCACAGACACAACTAAAGAATACATCACAACAACTGGGGAACAAGATTTGTTTTTGAACACTGTACTTTTGCATGCAGCGTAAAAATAAAATCAAGTCCGTCTTTAAGATTAATGGTTTATCTACAGGCTGACCTATGCCGGTCTATGCGAGGCGATTTGTTGCCGCCAGAAGGAAAAAACGACATTGGCAGCCTTGGAAATCCCAGCGGAGTAAGTAAAATGTGCGCAAAGAGCGGTTGCGTGGTCAAAATGAAATGTAATCGTCAGTTCTGGGTTTTGCGGCGGATTGGTTTACAACTATTATCTTTGGTGTGCAATCATAATCAATAATATAATACAGGGTGAGTTGTCTACGATGTTCTCTATGAGTATCCAGGGCCGCTTTATCCATTAGGCAAGGCGGGCTATTCCTTAGGCCTAGGGCGCGCGCGGCAGGCTGATGAGGCGCGGCATTTTTTAATGAAAACAATTCGGAAAAAAAATATGTTCAAAAATAAAACATACTGCGACAATGTCATATTAGTTTTGAATTATTAAAATGAAATATCAAATATTTATTAACAATAAAATTTGTGTACATTTATGTAAAACGATTCGAACAACTCTGACAAAGAAATGCCAAGGAAAACCCCTTCTTAAAAATATAATTTTTAGTTTCAGATTATTATTACGCTTTTTTGATCGGTTTTATTGTCACTAATTAATGTTAAAATTTGTTTTTGTGGAGTTTATGTTAATCCCTTTAAAATAAAAATGAACAGGTCGCGGTCGTGTCAAAAAATTAGCAACAAATGAGTAAATATTTTACAATTTAATTATTGAAAAAACTGTTTCTGTTGATTTTATTCAGCATGTTCAATTTTATTATTAATCATAATGTCGTGCGACATACTACAAATATCTAATGATAAATTATGATGGACTAAAATAGCCAAAAAAAATGAAAGAGAAAAGTTTTTTAGAAAGAGATTTGATGTCTGTATATCAATTAATCATTTCACCCAAGTTCATTTTTCTTCTGTTTATATTTCCATTTGTTGACAATAATAATACTGTAAGAATATACATATGGTAATATATTTTAGTAAATGGGGCTTTTTGAATTTCCTTGAATATTCTTTTGAATTTCCTTGAATATTCTTTTGAATCTCCATAACATATGTAATTTTTTTACAAAAAGCATCAACTTCTTTTAAAAGTCAATAAAATATTTCCGTTTGTTGACAGTATCAGTGGCGGATACAGAGGGGGGCCCATGGGACCCGGGCCCCCCTTAAAATCTGTGACTTGTGTTAAATATTAGGCTTTTGGGTTAAAAATGGCGCACTAAAAAGCATATTCTACATTACTTTTTATTTTGGGCCCCCCCTAAAATAAATTCCTGTATCCGCCCCTGGACAGTATATAGGTATAACCACGTCTAACTAATTTTACTGGAATTTTTATTAGTTGACCGGCAAAATAAATGGTGTCTAGGGTATCAGTACACCTTAACGCGGTCCTGTGGGTATCTCTGAAACTACTGGAGCTAGAGAGTCGGTAAAATGGGGAAAGAATTGCAGTTTTGTGAGGACAACAGATGTGTCGTTCGGATTTTTGAAAAAGTTTATGGCTTACTAGATATTTGGAAACAAACAAATTTCGGGTATTTTGAAAATGCTTCCTAATTCCATTGTAATCTATTTTAGACAGAAAGTTTTCGCAAACATTTTTTTTCAAACAAACGGCACAACCATCACCGCAAACTAACACCTAACCAACAAAATAACAGCACTTTATAGTAGCGCTGTTATAGCTGGCTAGTTTGAAAACTAGCCAAGTATCCATTTTAACCGTAACATATCTATATAATATTATTTACAATTTTAATCTATTTTTATATTTTAATAAAATAATAGTATAAAATTTTGAAATATCTCAATACTGAAAAGAAAGTAAACGTGGTAACACCTACCATTAGAAACGCGATTCGTAGTATTTTTTCGGGGTGCAGGGATGGTGGTTGAGTTAGGTGGCGGTTGAGTTGGGCATCCAATACGCTTCATTAGTGGTGACGTCATGTTGCGGAAAGTCAGTGTCGCTGACTCCAAACAAGCTCTGTATCTAATGGGTCCATCCGATTTTTCGTAATTTATTATTTTATTACTGATTTTTCAGGGATACTTGCGTTTTTCCAAGTAAGTCTTGAACCTTACAAATATCTTTTATAGTTTAATAATAATTTAATAATTTGTATTTCTTACTTTTGTAATTTTCTGCTAATGTAATCCTAGCGACAAAAATAAAAAATAGAAATAGTAGAAGTGTCTAGTCCTAGAAGTCAACTATTAAGCTTGACCAATCAGGTCGGTTAGCGTGGTTATTTGGAGTGTGTTAATTCATTTGTGTTTGTCAAAAACCCTAACGTGATTGCTCGGGCTTAACAGTTGCCTGCTAGGGCTAGACACAAGTGAAATAGTGTGCATGGTTCATTTACAAAAATATCTGAAAAAATGGGGATTGGCATCAACGAAATAAAGAAAATGTAAAAAATCTCTTTCAAGCATATCGTAGCTACGGGAGAAAAAAATCATGGTCACAAAAATCCGGAACAGGGTTTGACGATATATTATAAGCCAACAAAGCCCCCATACTCATATTAGTATAATATACTTTTATATAAAACTACTTACCATTTAAAATCAAAATTTCTCAGATTTTTTAAATGGCACACCATTTATATTTTATTATTTTTCTGATGGGTTTTACAAAGCAATTCAAATTTTAATTAGTATGTCATGTTTCATAAGTTTCAATATAAATGACATAATAAACTTTAGGTACTCTATTGTTGACTCATCTGCAGCTTGTTCAGTCATATTGATCTTTTTCGGCTTTATTAGAAAAAAAAACAATTTATATTATTAAAATTCAATTTTATTTTAAATTCATGCAAGAACAGATAAATCTACTTTTAATTAGTAATAAATCATTCCTACGAAGTAAAATCGAGAGTAAAATCGACTAGTTTATAATTTCTTTTAAGTTTACAGTAGACTCTCGATTATCCGAAACGTGCGGGACCGTACCCGGTTCGGGTAATCGAATTTTCGGATAAGCGGACGTGAAAGTAAAAAAAAACAATCTAAGTGAAATAAAAAGAATCTAGTGTGGACTGTTTTGTTTTACAACGTAAATTTTTAACAGCAATATTTCTCCATCTTCGAATCAAAAAAAGGTCGGTGGCTGTAGCTTCAGGCTGCTGTTCAAAAATAGTCGGAAATGACTACAACTTTTGTTTTTTAAATGGTACCCTCGGTATATTTTTACTTTATTCGATAGAAAATGACACTCTGAGTAGAATGACATATCATATGTCAACTTTTGACATTTTCGTTTAAAAACAAATCGTATTTTAAATTTCAATCTAGAGTGCCATGGCTGCTTTAAAAATACTAATTTTTAATCAAGGAGCCTTGGAAAAATAAATTTGATCATCTAATTTTTTTCGTGGCTTGTCCTGGCCGGTTAAAGATACCCAAATCGTATTTTTAATCATATGTCATTTTTTTCAAATGGAAGTGGCTCATTAGCATATCTGGAAAAAGCATTTTTTACAAATAATTTAGTACGACACACTTTTGGTATTTCGAGTCAAATTGTCGTTATAAACCGCATGTTACAATTTCAAATAAACCATATGCGAAAATGTCAAAAGTTAACATATGATATGTCATTCTATTCAGAGTGTCATTTTCTATCAAATATAGCAAAAAATATCGAGGGTGTCATTTAAAAATCAAAAGGTGTTGTCATTTCCAGTGAAACAGAAAGTGACCAAAAACAATTAACTGAATACGTCAATCAATCCTAATTTATGTCATATACTAAAAGAACAAATCTCGTTTTGTTATCTGAAAAAATAAAAAAGTTATAGGGGGTGAGCCACTTTTGAGACGCACCCGGTAGGGGGTCAGTTATTTTGGACATTCTCGATGGGTATCTAGGACACGACAAAGAATTGCAGTTTTATAAAATCAAAATTATGCCCCTTTCGGATTTTTGAAAAATTTTAGAGGTTACTAGATATTTCGAAATGAAAACATAGCTGCTATTTAAAAAAAAATTGTGGTGTGTTGTTACTGTTATGCATAATGGGTGAATTTCTAAAATCGCATGGACGAAACGAATTTACAAAGGGACGAAGCAAATGGGCGAAGTGTGAGTATGGGGCTTTATACAATTTTTCCAGATCTAAATAAAACAAATAATAACAATAAGTCTAAATAACCTATTTTTTTTAAATAAAACTAGTTTTAGTGCTTACTTAGCTAATCTGTCTGTATTTTAATAAATTCTTTATTTAAATAATTTTATAACAGCTGGAAATGTTATTCTATGTTTATTTCGTGATCTGATCTAAAATCCAATCCATATAGTAAGTAACATTGGTGTAGATAGCAACACTAGTGCCGCACAACCTGGCACCGTACGAAACTATTCCCATAAGGTAGTATTTTGGTGGGCCATCTAATGTGATAGCCTTCATAGCTGGTCCACCAGAATCACCAACACAGGAATCCTTTCCAAAAGCTAGAAGATATTTATAAATATTAAAGGAAAATATACCGGAAAAAAACAAAGAATAAAGAAAAATACGAAAAGAAAAAGGTGAAATAATAATAAAAAAAAATAAATTAAAAGAGAATTAGATTGAAATTAAAATTTCGGACTTCCATTGTCTTTATTTATTTTATTAAACATGTTGAACACTAGTTAAAACTTTATGTCATCGAGCAAACATTATATTATCACTTAATGTTCAATTAAATAATATTAAAACGGATTTGCTTCAGAATGGTTACTCTGAGAAAGTGAGAAGTCTCTAGACACAATTTTATCAAATTGTAAAACTGACTCATTCTCATTGGTTCATCGACCTCTGACCATGCTCTCTCTCTCTCTCTCTCTCTCTCTCTCTCTCTCTCTCTCTCTTGACCATTCTATATTATGTAAAAGAAACGTCAAAAAAGATTAGACGAATAGCCAAAATGTATAACGTTAAAACTTTTCTTATATAGTATAGCATTAAAAGTCTTCAAATTTGGATCAACTCTAAGAAGCGTCCTAACAAAAACCAGGCCGGAACCTTGTGCCAGAACCACAAGAACCAAGAGAAAAAGTGCCATCTACCGGGTACCTTGTGAATGCGGGGAGTCGTATATTGGAGAGACTAAACGTCCTAAATGTATGACTTAGCGAGCGCAAAAAACATGTACAAAAAGGTGATACAACGAAGTCAAAACAGCACAATCTAAAGTGGTCGGAACAGGGAGTAAGTACATGGGGCAATGCGGTGTGCAACCTAGGGGCATTGTCGGGCAGTGCGGGGCAATGTCAGGCATTGCAGAGCATTAGGCATTGTCGGGTATTGCGGGGCATTGTGGGCAGGGTTCGGAAGTAGTTAATTAAGACGTAATTTACCTGATTAACTACGTGTAGTTTTTCTTCAAAAACTACGTCTTTTCTCGTTCATTAACTACATGAAAACTACGTTAATAAACTATGTATTGATATTATGAATAATTTTCCTTTGTATGAGGTGTAATAGAGATAATATGATGTAAATATTATATTTAAAGCCATATTTCTTCTGTTTTCTTAAATACATTATGTGTTTTTAAAGCTTCAACTTATTAAAACCTCACCTCAAACCTTTGATATTTGAAAGTTACATACAAAACTTACATAAACTACACCCTCTACATAAACTACATTAACTACATGTAATGTAGTTTATGTAGTTTTTAAAAGTAACATGTAGTTTTCCGAACCCTGATTGTGGGGCACTGCGGGGGTATTATGAGACATTGTTGGGAAATACAAGGTACTGTGAGGCATTATTGGGCAATATGAATCATTGAAAGGGCAATGTGGTGCAATATTTAAGCTAAGTATATTGCGCGCGCATCCTCCCACCATCACTTTTATTACGTGATTACGTCACCAACACTCAAACGGCTTGCAGTCGTCAGCGCAACGGGTCGACGCTCTAGCTCCAGCCAGCTTGTTTATTGTTTCGGAGTAGGTATTCAGTGTAGTTCTTGTCGCAGTATGTATATGGGAGTTCATTTTAAGCGATACCACTATTGCTATCTCCAAAATGGAAAGATCTATACGGTCGGTTAAATTAGGGAAAAGTTGCCTGTCTGCAGTTTCTATACCTACCTATAAATATAAACTGTTCGTCTGTTATTAGTCCTAAGTTGTTTTTGCGAAAGCGAATTTAGTTTTTATATTTCTGTTATGTGTAGTTTTTTAACAATACGAGGCCAGGCAATGTTGGACAATACGAGGCATTAATGGGCAATACGGCATTGTTGAGCAATGTAGGGCATTGTCGGACATGATTGAGTAGGAAGGGGCATTGCGAGGCAATATTCGAGTAATCGAGGCATTCATTGCCTTTTGGTGTACAGAAATTGGTCATGTACTTACCCCCTGGGTCGGAAGCTCGGGAATGTTGTCCATAGGGAACCTCATTGGAAAAAACGTAAATTAAAAGAAGCCGGTTTTATAGCCAACAATAATAAAAGTTTTAGCAATCCTAGTACGGAAAGATCTACCATATGACAACCTCTGATAAAACGCACCAATGCAGGCATTCTAAGTGGACCACCTCACTGTTGACTGCATCCAACTTCTTAACGGGAGAATGCGGGGCTGTTGCATAAAAGCTCAGTAGTTTTAGAAAATAGATTAGTGTGGCACTTGTTTGTATGAAATTACACTGGTGTTAATAAAAATGGATAAAGACAATGGACGTGCGAAATTATTTTAGTTTCAATAGTGAATCATTATCTACGACATTCAAAGAAACGATAAAATTACATTATTGAATTTTTGTTTTTTTCCCAAGGAAACCACTATACTTACATTCACCTATGCATATCTGTGAATAATTGATATGTGCCGTATACCTTCTCCTACAGTCGTTCAATGACACTACTGGCATAGTGACATGCATCATATTGGAGGGTATTTCAACGGTAACTGCATCAGTCAACCCCCAACCTGCCACTTGTATTTCTGTTCCAAGGGACATTTCAGCTTTAATATTCCTTATAATCGTGTCAGTTGGTAAACATATCGGCCGAATAAAATCTACAGAACAAATACGATTACAAAAAAAAGTTACAAAGCATGATCAAAAATGTTTTATCACAGCTTATTCAGTAGCATCTGGGTATCTTAGTTTATTCAGTATCCTTGTCTTGCCTACTATGCCGTACACATGCCAGCAGTCGGAGCTTGATACATAAAATAAGATATAGCAAATATCTAGGTATTTATGCAGATTTTCGTGCAAATAATCGTCAGTCGGTAAGCTGCATGGTTAGGAATAGGCTGTGATTAGAACTGGTCAGGTTTACTCTGTGTAACCTAGAAATTCTTGACAATGGCAATGAGAGCTGATGAAGTAACTTAATGGAGTTTTAAGAGCCCATTTTACTAGTCCGAAAAAGTAGCAAAATAAGCGTTCGGCATTTAACGTTTTATCACAGTTTTATGTAAAACTGGCTAGTTATTTTTACACAAATGGAGAAGGAAATTAAAGATAAAGGATTATACTATGTCCGTATTGTAGCACATTTTAGACAACTTCTTTATTTTTTAGATTTTGATGGTCAAACATCAACAAAATATTCCTGATGTTTGGACTAAATTTTCTCGAAAATAAAGACATAATTTAAAATTCCGTGACAATACGGAAATAGATTGAAGTTCTGTGATTACAGTGATAGATAATTTATATGGTTTTGTAACAAATTGCTCGCTATTTTATGGCAAATGCTGAAGCTCTGCAAACCTTAACCAAACTTTAATCAAAGCACGTGTGTTTGGAATTTTGGGTATGGCTTAACACGACACGATCGGGCTAAGCCTAGGCAGATTTCTGAAATATAATATATATTTCCTTCGGCCACACACCCGCTTTACCTGACCCCTGAGAGCGGCCCGAACAGTACAGCGTAATAGACTTAGATTAAGGTAATATAAGGATAATATACAGGGTTGTTCACCACATACGACACGGAGTATTGTAACTAAACGATTAGATTTTTACAAATTGTACGTTTTGGGTTCGTTGAAGGACTATTAGAGCTACAATTTAAAAATCTTTTTACAAGATACAGAGTGTCCCAAATGAGTAAAAAATATTATAGTTGTATTTTTTTAAATGGAACTCCCTGTATATTATTCTATTTTTAGATTCTACGATTAAAATAAAGGTAAATTTGATTAAGGTTTATCACACTTAAACCTTACCGTTTTTGAAATATTTTCAATTTTATAAAATTGCAGTAAAAATGTTAAGGCTTCATTTCTCCAAGGGTATCAAAGTTTTTAATACTAAATATTTACTGAAGATTATTTATTGATCAGATATTGTCTTGCAATAATAAAAATTTTACTACCTTATACAGAGTGTCCAAAAATTTATATTAAATAATTACTAGCTTTAAACGGCAACAACTTGTTTAATTTAAATGGAACACCCTATATATTTTACGTGAATCAGATGCACAATGTAATTGTCTATCAAATTGTATTGTTCCATTTTACCCATCTCCTCAAGTTTTCATAGAAAATGCATTTTCTTATAATTTAGACTTCATTTATCACTATACCCATGGAATATTGACATTTTAGGTTATTTTTTTAAAGATGTAACAAATTTTCAAAGGGTACAGATACTAATATTGTCGATATAGTTCGCTTATTTAATTAAAAAAATAAAAAAACTGTTTAAATATTTTTTGTTACAGAGGACCAATTAATATGATCTCAGTATTTAAACTACATTAATTGACTGTTTACGTTGTAGTAATAATTGCTCCAAATACTAAAAAACTGAATTTTGTGTGTGTATTAGACAGTGTGGTAAAAAGTAACACCTTATAAATTTTATTTCATTTATTGACGAATGCTTATTATTTATAAAAACAGACACATTCATTTTCATAACTTATTATTATATTGATTTCTGAGCCAAATCCACATTTATTTAGAATAATTTATTAATTAAAACAATTTAAGTTTTGGTGTTTTTGGTAGGAAATAATGGTGGTATATTTAATTGGTATACTCTTTTACAAAGATTTAAATAGTGTTTTTTGTATGCCAATGGGCTTGCAATATTTACCACCTGTACATTTTGTACATATTATGGTGCTATAAAAAATCTGAAATGTCAATATTCCATAGGTATAGTGATAAATGAGGTCTAAATTATAAGAAAATGCATTTTCTACGAAAACTTGAAGAGATGGGTAAATAATGGTATAATACAATTTGATAGACAATTACATTGTGCATCTGATTCACGTAAAATATATAGGGTGTTCCATTTAAATTAAACAAGTTATTGCCGTTTAAAGCTAGTAATTATTTAATATAAATTTTTGGACACTCTTGTAAAATTTTTATTATTGAAACACAATATCTTATCAATAAATAATCTTCACTAAATATTTAATATTAAAAACTTTGATACTCTGGGAGAAATAAAGCCTTAAAATTTTTACTGCAATTTCATAAAATTGAAAATATTTCAAAAACGGTAATGTTTAAGTGTGATAAACCTTAATCAAATTTACCTTTATTTCAATCGTAGAATCCAAAAATAGAATAATATACAGGGTGTTCTATTTAAAAAAATACAACTATAATATTTTTTACTTATTTGTGACACTCTGTATCTTGTAAAAATATTTTTAAATTGTAGCTCTAATAGACCTTCAACGAACCCAAAACTTATAATTTGTAAAAATCTAATCGTTAATATAGTACAATACTCCGTGTCATATGTGGTGAACAACCCTGTATATCTCTATAGACTCTTAAGGTTTGACATACAGACCGGATCACCGTAGTAGTAACATAGGCAGAACCGGACGAATTAGCGTATACCCGTCCGCCGAATAAAAAGCAGGCGAAAAAATGCGATAAAATAAAAATAGGTAGATATGTGATAAGAATGTTTCAGAATTTGTATTTATTCGTGTTTTAATAGCCAAAACGAATACATAGATTCTCGCGACAGTTCTCGTGTAAAATTTATTTTTTAAGTAAAATAATGAATGTTTGCGAAGTTCGTGAAAAAAATTAAATTGTAAAATGGTATTTCCAAAATAGGTCTTTTCGGGATATACAAACAATTTTTCCACAAACTTTTGTAGACAGGCCAATTCCATCTTTACCTACTGTATCAAGAGTTATTAATAATTTTGTAACACATGGGTGCGTGTTCTCACAAAAACAAAAAAGCCCGATGTGTTGATTAGTGAAGAACAGGAGTTGTGCTACCGCGGATCAAAATCCCCCGTTTTCAAGTAATCAAATTGCTGAGGTGGTTGTCCTGCCCACAATGCCCGTATTGTTCACGAATATTTGAACAATACTTTTCCCAACCGTTTAATTAGTGGATATGGAACTATTTTGTGACCCGCTAGATCACCAGATCTTTCTCCCAATGACTTATTTTTGTGGTGTTATGTAAAATCCAAAGTGTATGGTCATAATAGGGCTAATAATCTGGATGAGCTTCAAGTAAAAATACGAGAGGCTTTCCAAACTATTAGTCCTAATATGTTAGGCAATGTCAGACGGGGATTTTACGACCGCCTAGGCTTCTGTCTAGCACAAGAAGGTGGTCTTTTTGAACACTTGTTATAACTTTTTTTTATTTAGAGTAATATTTTAGTTTTTTTTGGGTTTAGCGAATTTATTTATTTTTAGTTTTGGCTTGTAAACACACTCAAATAATAAATATTTAAGTATTTTCATATTAAATGTTACCTTAAGTGAAGGTAAACACTTAAAATGAAAATAATAAATACTCGGCACTCCTCGAGTCGTATTCCTAGTCTGTCATGACAGACCAGTCCAGGCACCACTGCAATTGCGTACTGCCTAACCAACCGACTAGCCGGCAGTGAATCTCGAGTACGAACGCAAAACGGGTAAACGTAAATTCGTCCGGCAACTTGCTATGTTACTAGTAGCCTGGTCTTCTCTGTATATAATGTACCTACCATTAAAGATAATGGGGGACTTTGTTCTTACGACAGCAATATCTCCAAGAGCGGTGGCCGTAATACGTTTTGGATAAACATAGTGGTTTATTACGACTTCTATAGGTATGATTACAGGTTTCGGTGCACAAAAATCACCTTCACAGTCTATCTCAGTGGCCATAAAATTTTCTCCTACTAGGATAGACTTGCTAAAATACAAAAAATAGTTTTTTTCGAATTATTGTTCGAAATTGATGAACTGTGATTGAATGATTGATGAACTGTGAACGAAATTGATGAACTGTGAACTGAAATTGATGAACTTAGTAACATTGTCCGTCCAAACCTAGCTTGTAAAAAGTTTTACATGTGTTTCCGCCCTTAAATTTGTATTTTTTCAGAAGATCGTAAAAACTGTTCAGAATGAAGGACCAGTTTTTCGGAGAAAAACTAAATATATTTCCGTTACGTTTAAAATCCCACGTCCATAAATTAATATAATACTTGCTTTGAAACTGCTAGAAACATACGACTAGCATCAATCATATAAGCAAAACCCCTAGAAAGCAATAAAACTCTTAGTCCGGTTTCAATTTGTCAAATATGGGATCCCGTGTGCAGATTTGTGATTGTGCCATACCTTAAAATCTTCAGAAAACCTTGTAGAATATGAATATTGATGGGTCCTCTCTCGCAAATATGGTAGAGGGGTATATTTTACCCCTTTAACACCCCTAAAGGAACAAAAATTAAATTAAATGAAATTATGGAAACAACTTGTTGCATAATTTTAAAAACTCTTTTTTGATTTAAGATGGGGTGAGTTTTACCCCTTGCGACGTAAAGGGGTAACTTTTAATGTATGCGTGTTACTTAAAAATACTATATTCTTGTCATGTTTCAAATTTTAAAATAAATCTAAATTAAAATTTGCACTGGAGTATCAGAGGGTGGTATTCACCCTTTATAATATGTCACCCCTAATATAAAAAAGTTTTTTTTATGTTTTAATAAATAAATAAGTTTAATAAATATCTAAAGTAAGCACAACTTCATTGTTTAAATAAAGTGTAAGAACATGCGAATGTAGTTTTCTTACCCCAAGCACACTTTCTTATTAAGTTGTTATAAAGTTATATTATGGTTTTATATTTTTCACTTTTTAGCGTTATTTTAATATTTTTATAATTTTTATAATATTTTTATAATGTTTATAATTTTTATAAAAACCAACTCAGGGATACTAGAGCTTAAACAAGATTTAAGCATGTTTTCACGATGCGTTCTTATATGTAGAAGTCGTGCTGATTTAAACTTAAAGGAGATTATTGGAAAATATAAATTAACTGCCTTGCCACGGTCTTTATTTTATCCCGATGGCTCAATGATTCATGGCCAGGGAAAAGGTAAAATTAGACATCTTCTGGCAAAGCTTGTTCACAATGATTCTAAAATTAGTGATGTGGATGTAGATAGCTACACTATAAGGCTTAAAACAGCCTTATAGTGTAGCAGTTGTCGATGGTATGGCAGAAATGAAAATGTTATCCTTTAAAAATGTGGAATACTTTTCTGATTTGTCAAATCAGTTTTCAACCAAGATTTTAAAAAAATATTCTACATATTCTGAAATTCACGTTGTTTTTGACTCGTATAAACACGACTCTTTGAAATCAATGGAAAGGGTCAGAAGGCAAAAAGGAGCAGACTCTATACAATATATAGTTAGTGATAAAACTAGTCTTAAAAACACAAATCTAAAAACTGCTCTCATGCATCGACGAAAGGGGAAATTACACAATATTTCTCAGAACATCTAATATCACTGGGAAATGAAACTAATCGCAAAGTGTTATGTTCCTTGGAAAATTTCATATTGGCTATAACTACTTGTGACAATATGACGGACTTGCAGAGCTCACATGAAGAAGCTGATCCAAAATTAATACTTCATTCTGTACATGCGTCTAAGAGAGGAGTCAATAGGATAAAAATATTTTCACCAGATACTGACGTTTTGTTACTTGCTTTGAGACGTTTTCCTTTGTTTCCAGAAAACACAAACTTTGTAAGCATCGGATCAAGTAATCAGGAAATACGTTTACGACCAATTTATGATTCGTTGGGAGAGTTAAAGGTAGAAGCTCTTCCAGGACTTCACGCATTGTCAGGAGCTGACGGTAGTGGTACAAGGTAAATCAAAAATTAGCTTTTGGAAAAAGTTTCTAACAGCTCCTCCATCTACACTTCAGGCGTTAGCTGCTCTTGGGAAAAATGAAAGATTAACTGAATCTGTTATTGAAGGAATCGAATCTTTTATTTGCAGTGTGTATTCATCAACAAAGAAAAGCTTTAGCAAGTTATCCGACCTGAGATGGTGGATCGTTAGCCAAAAACAAAATTCCAGCGATAATATGCCACCAACCTTAGTAGCTCTGAAACCAGCAATACTGAGATGCCATTATCAATGCATGGAATGGTATAGAGATATACTTCCCCATCCTTGTTTACCACCACCAGCGAAATATGGGTGGAAATTGGTTAATGGTGAATTTGAACCCATAATGGGTGATCTTTCCTGCGCCGCTGATGAAGTGTTAAATTTAGTGAGATGCTCATGTTCCAAAACTAATTGCTCCCAACGCTGCAAATGTGCCACTTAAGTGTGGTATGCACAGAGATGTGTGCATATGAAGGAAACGTTGGTACTTGTGCAAATGTCGGTTTTGTAGAGGAAACCAGCTTGGATTCGGAGGACTCAACGGATGACGAGTGTTATACTGTTGGATAAAATTGCCCTTGCCCTCTCCCTCTTGCTACAAAAATGCCTCATTTAACAAACATTTATATACCGTTTCTCTATCTCTGTTTAATTTGATATATAAATATTAATGAACATCTATATAAACATTCATCAGTGTTTCTATAAACATCAACACTTATATAGCCAAGAAGGTTTTTTTAATACTTATTGCTATTTAAAACAAAACTGACATTTATAGGTTAGGCATTGATTATATGGCGTAATCGTATATTTTCAACCCCCAATGATTTAGGGGTGGAACAATTGGAAGTATTTACAAGTTCCAAAAACAGTTTTGTATTAAAAAATACTCGTTGTTAAAATTAAAATATATTCAATACATTTTATTAAGCGAATTTCCATTATTTTACAAGGGGGTGAATATAGGGGGTTGTTTCTTCCCTCAGACGCATTTGCGAGAGAGGGCCCATCGATTCTCGGAATCTGTGTGGTATTATGAAAATTTTAAGGTATCGCCCAATATTGTATCACAAATCTGCAAACGGAATACAAATTCAAATCGGACTATCTAAGACGACACCCTTCTCACGATAGAACTCCCACGAGCCAATACAAACAGATTTTGGATAAAATCAAGTATAATTGTTAATTTAAATATTAAAGTAAAGTTCACGTAATGATATTCTGAAAGTTAAGGATTGTCCCCCTTTTTTTATCCAAAATAACCAAAATTTTGTGAAATAAATAAACATATAAGATGAAATAGGGAAATCTAATGAAATCAAATTAAAAATGTGATTTTTTTTTTAAGGACAGATCTTGAAATATATATTAGTTAGGGTTAGATTTAATCATGTGTAATTGTGTTTACGGTAATTATAATATTTACACGGATATTAGTAATAGTTTGAAAAATAAAGTAGAAATGGTCATAGTAACGACATCTATGAAAAGTAGGGTGAACTAGACCGGGAACGACAGGGTAGTTGAAGTTTTCTCAGACCAATCAAACGGTTCCTGAAAAGCGAACCCGGGGAGGATTTGAGAATGGCTCGGTTTTTGGTGGTTCCCTATTCTTTTTACCCACCCATTTTAAAGATTTCGAAGGTTAGGAAAATAGTTTTTTGGATCAGTTCGGTACTGACTTTTAAATTAGACGGTCGAATTTACTCCGTGTAGAACTTATATTATCCAGTGGTCTTTTTAATTATTTTAGTAAGTTCTCTATCTAAAGATTTTCTCAAATGATATTGACTCAAGTTAGGAAATTCTAAACTTTTCAGGTATAAAGATTTTCAATTGTTGTTTTAGATTTTCTCTAATATTTTTTTCTATATTAATGATCCAAGACTTTCTGTTCTAAAGGCTTTAGTAAAATTTAAATGTCATCGCATAAGTGATTATTTTGCAATTGTTCTTTTTATTAAATTCTAATTTAAATTTAATTGTTCAGTTAATATTTTTTTAACATATTAATTTTCTTACAACGATAATTCTAAGTGATTTGAATTGTATGTTAATTTTAGATAATTTAGATTAGACTAATAAGAAGAATATTTTGTATTTTTAACTTTATCATCTCTGAGTTTTAATTTCATTCATTAATTATTTTTTATTAAATTTCTTTCTTTTTCTTTATATTTCATTAATTATAAATGTTTTGTTGTTAATTTTTTTTCTTTATTTATTTATTTATTTATATTAAATATAGTTAGGTGTTCTGAAAAATCGGCATTTTATTTCTTTGTCTCACATTTTTACTAAAATATTAAGCTATTTAAAAGAACACTGTGATAACCGGTCGAGTGGTTCAATCCAAAAAATGAGTCCAAAACCGAATGGGTAGATCTACAATGGGATCAACGAAGTCTTAGACAGGTTCCTGTTGTTGATGTATTGTTGACGGTTGTTGACGTAATAAGGCAAGTGGCAATAGAGTTTTATATTAACTGAATTTAGAAAGAATCCTTAACATAAAAGTGCCATACCTTAATTTCTATTTTTAGCTGGTTATATTTTGTTTTTATATATAAACTATAAACTATAGTTACGCTCTAAAAAGACGGTGTTCTCATTAATCCAAGTTTTGCCTACCGCTCAATAATTTATCTTAATTATAATTATTATATAGAGGCCACACTACCATAACGGACAAATCTTGAAAGTTTTGTTACACCGTCAATTGAAGTCAATCGATTCAAAATTATGTTATCTTAGAAAATATTAACGAGTGGGAGCAAAATAGTACTAAAATAAAAGGTTTTTCAGTATTTTTCTTTGAAAGATATTTCCCATTTTAACGTACAGGGTGTCCCACTTTAGTTGAAATAATACAGTTATTCATCTCCGTTATTCGTAAAGATAGGTGTGGTTTGCACAAACCTGTGCCACTTTTTTATCAAACGGAAGATGCCGTAAACAACATTTTTATAGCCATCTTCGTTTCTGAGCTACAGGTCTTTTTGAAAATTTTGCAATTTGGGATAGCCTCTGTATCACCGTTGTTATGAAAGGTATCGAGAAGGTGAAAACTGATTCTTTAGAACTTTTTACGTAGAATACAGTGGCGTAGTATATTTTTGTTCGAAACAAATATTTTTGAAAAAGTGAACTAAAGTTATGTTTTTTTTCAATAGAACACGCTCTGTATATTTAATAAATCATACGATCCGTCTAGCTACGAGCTTTCCAAAAATATATGTCACCCTATATTTATTTTCACTATTTACTGCAATATTTAAAAGATATCATTTTCTTATTAGTAGGCCGTCATAGACAACAAAAAAAAATCAAAATGGTATTTATTAAAATACTCATACACATATTAATATTTTATTTGGGACTGAAATATTTTACTTTTAAACTGTTACTACTGAATCTTTTATAATATTTTTCCTCTTTTTTCATAACGGGATTTATTATATCGGGATGGGTTTGTAAATATGTAAAAGCTTGCCTGATAGCATTTTGCGGGTTTTCATTTCAGACATTGTTGTAGTTACCACGATATATTTCATATTTCAAAAATCCCTAAATACAGAAATCGAGAATGGACAAATCCGGGGATCATAGAGAGGCTATCATATGGATCCATTGGTCCCAGTTCATTGATTGATTGATTTTCAAAATTATGAGAGGAAGCCCCATCTTTCTGAAAGTATATTTCACGTAAATTAACTAAAGGAATAATATATTCCCTACTATTTCTATACTATATACCTAATAATACATACTATGTAAAAGTTCCGGCACGGTAGCTTCCAAGGCTTACCAATAGCGGTAGAGAGTTAAGTTTCCCTGATATAAATAAATAAATAAATGCCTTTATTGTCAAAAAATTTTTCAATTTGTAGACAAAGGTAAACTAACAAACAAAGTAAAAAAACAAGGTACACAAACAAACAAACAAAAGATAATACAAAACATTATACAAATAATATTGTCAGTCTTATTGTTAAAATAAACATTTATAAATGTTTATAATGTCAAAGAACAAAAAATAAAAATGATATTCAAAAATATTTAGCTAGTTTATAGTAAAATATCAATGACCTCTAAATAAATTATATATAAAGAATTTATTAGTGGCTCCCAGAATAAAACAAGAGACATATAGCAATATACTTTTAATTATTATTAGTTAATAAAATTGCCGAAAAAATGTTAACGCGTAAAGGAGAGCGTAATTAGGGCGTTGTTGGGTGCAATAACATTCAATCACTCAACTTTCCCGGATATTCAACATTTTATAGCTTCATAGTTTCTCACACCGATCTGATCAAAAGCAAAAATGGATTTGGATAGAAAAATGGATTGGTCCGCTCCACGAACTCAAAGTTTTTATCCGCTGACCAAATCCTTAAACGAAATCCGCAGGCCACAACTTCTGTTGAATGGGGTGCTAATGCCTTTTGTCATTGCTTCGCTCAAAATCTGGTCACTTTATTCAGCCAATACATCAGTTGTTTGTAAATTAGTTATAATTATTTATTTTTATTATAATGTTAAATTAGTTATAATAAATTTCTGCTTTTAAAAACTAATAGAATGTCTAGTAATACTCACATATCTCTCTTTAAAACGCCTGCATTGCAGTGAGCCGCGGTAAGAACATGCCAACGGTTTATGATAGATCCTGCGCATCCATAATAATCTGTTTTATTATCACTATAAATCAATCGAACAAGCCATGGAAATTGTCCTAAACCGGCCTCTATGCCTCCTATGATTTTGTCGGTTGTTATACCATAGCCGCACGATTCTTTTGGTAAGTACTGCCAGCTCCTATGAAACTTTAGACGTTCTACTGATTTATGAAAAAAAAAAGATAAAACTTACTAACAAAAACTAAGTGAGGAATTTTAGGATAAGAGCTAGCAACGTTTTCGAGAAAGTATTTTGAGAAAGCTGGCTCTTTAATATATCTTTTGCTATGCTCTCTGGAATAGCGTGCGAGTCGTTGTCTGTTTAGTCGATTTATATTCAATTCTAGTAATGAATATAAATCGAACAAGTCTCCATAGCGCGGCGCATAAATGTTCCGCCTATAACGCGAGAAGTCCCGAGTTCAATACCAGCTCGGGGTAAACTTCTCTTTATTTTATTTTCATTTTTATATTCTGAAAGAAAAGTATTAAATAATTGTTTTTTTAATCACCAGAATTACTTAATACTTTACTATCAGAATATAAACTAAAATAAAATAATTAAAAGTTAACCTCGGTCCGGTTTTGAACTCGAGACTTCTCGTTTTATAGACAGTCCGGGGACATACTGTATATTACTAAGAATTGTATACTCTGTCCAAGATCGGACTGGCCCAGAGGGGACCGGGTGACATTGTCACTTTAAGGAATTTCCTCAAACCTAGGGTAAATGGGAAACTATGGCTTGATATTAATATAAATTAATAATTTACAATAGAAGATAAATATAAGAACATAGTTCGAATTTTTTGAATTCTATGAAACTAACCTATCCACATTTTTTATACAGAAAATATAAGTTAATATATCGATCGTTAGTGCTGCTATTTGCCTTATCTTTTCCTTGACTAAATTTGATTCTGTCCTTAAGATAATCAATATCATCATTTTGTTTCCCCTCGTATAATTGACAGATGGAAAATGGCATCTTTAATTTAGAAAGAGATGCCAAAAAGTCAAATTTAGCTACAAATTTCTTAAAAAATGATGAAAATCGGCCCATTGGAACAAAATATATTAAACTTTAAAATACATGAAAATTTTAAGATGCCCGTTTTTCGTGTCACTGAGTGTAGTTTATTTTTTATGCTAATCAAAATACATTTTTGGGAAGGTATAAAAAATTAAAAAATTTGACCAAAAAATAATTCCGTATAAATTAAAATCCTCTTTTCTATAAGATTTCAGTGTGAACTTAAGAATATATTAGGGGGAATAGTAAAATATATTTGCTGGATCCATACTCACAGTCTAAGGTCCCTGATAGGGCAATACAAAGAACAAAAACTACCAATGCATTGATATTCATCGTCAAATTACAAGTGCGTTTGATATATTTTTTATATTTTTTATGGGCGTGTTTTATAGACGTTAACTGTATTTTATGTTATATGAGAAATTCAATAAACGTCGTAACATAATATTATCTATAGAAATAAATTCAATTTTTATTGGGATAACAACATATTATGTGAACTGATTTATACAGTATTTATGTATTTTATTTTCACTTGTTCGAAGCAAAAAAATGGGAAACTTAAACTAAACCTAAAAAATGCAAAATGTACCGTATGATAGAAAAAATTCGCTGACCAGTTGGTTTGGAAATGACGATCGATGACAGTTCCCATATAATTTTACATACAAATATATCAATTTTGACCTACATTAAAATATCTATTAAAAAAAAATATTTAGAATTTTGTGTAGAATTAAAAAATTGTAAAGCTGACCCGTCAAATGTTGTTTTGCCTGCATATGTTATCTGTGGTTTTCCCATATAAATATTTTTTATGGCACAACAGTTATTTTAAAACAAAAATAATTTTGGCTTCCATAAGGGCTTCCATTGTCTTTATTTATTTTATTTACACAACGTTTCGATTAGAATTATCACTGACCGTTATCAAGTGTGAACTAAAACTACTGAGCTCAATATACTAGAGCCGAGCATTCATCCGTAAATTAGTTGGGTGCAGTCAAGCATGAGGTTGTCCACCAAGAATACCTGCATTGGAGCGTTTTATGAGTGGTTACTATACTGTTGAAATTTCTTACGACCATTTTGTGTTATGGTACTTGGACCACACGTGATCTACAATGCTAGATTTCATTGTTTCACCATTGTTTCACCTCTTTGCGTATGTTTTTTTATGTTCGTCAAGTCGTACATGTACAACGTTTTATCTCTCCAATATACGACTCACCGCACTCGCAAAGTACCTGATGGGTAAAAGAGTGCATCTACTCTTTTTCTTGTTTTAATGATTCCGGTTTTGTTTTTGTTATGACACTTCTCAGAGTAGCCCCAGACTTAAAAACAGTTTTAATTTTATATTGCTTTGCTATTCGCCTGATCTTCTTCATGTCCAACGATCCATCATGGACATCCATCGATGTTCCTTTCACATATGGAATCGTCACGAGAGAGAGAGAGAACGTCCTCCTCAGGCTGGAGCACTAATGTCTATGGTTTTTGCAGAGTAACCATTCTGAAGCAAATCCGTTTTAATATTACTTATTAGTTCAAAATTCAGAGATTCTTGGTCACTGCATATAGTGCCCTTGATGACATAATGTTTTAATTATTCCTGTTTTGGTTGCTTCAGAATGATTCGATTGAGAATTTAAATATTGTCTATTATCTCGTATAATGGGTATATAATGTAGGTTCTATAAACAGCAGTGCTAATGGATTCATCGCTTCTATAACACTGACAAGAACATCCAGAAATGGTAGGCAGAAGTTTTTCTCTATCTCAATCGTGAATCTGATTGAGTTAGTTCGTGAATTAAGATGCTTGAGAAAGGAATCCAACTATATATCGGTTCCATTTTAGATCATAGAAGTATCGTCAACATATCGAAGCCAGATTTTGGGTTTAACAATTGCGGTACCAACAGCACTGGTCTCAAACCATTCTATAGTATAATATTCACTGGAGAGAGCGAGAAACCCATAGGTAAACCATCATTTTGAGCATTAAAAAAATATTTAAATTTAACTTTTCTTTAACTTCAAAATAAAAATTATGCAGACAGCACATCGGTCAAGCCCTTTCGGAGGAGTATGGTAACTAAAACTGTGACACGAGAATTTTATATATTATATAATATGAGTTGCTCTTAATGATGGGAAAAACCGATTAATTTCAATAATCGAGTACTCGAGTTTTAAGCGATTTTAATAATCGAGCGATCGCTCGGGCGAAATTTCGCTCGTATTTAACAATACGGTTTGTCGCCTGTTGCCGTCGCTTGTAAAGCGGCCCATACATTATCAAACAAATTGCGCAACGAAGCGATGCGCAACCTTGCGTTGCACAACTGATTCAGCGGTCCATACATTATCAAACAAGTTGCGCAACAAAGCGATGCGCAACGTTCCGTTGCACAACTGAATCACCCATGCACTTAGTAAAATTTTGATCAAACTTTTTATTAAAAGTTGTGCATTGTTTGAGAAACAATCATGTCCTCAATTGCCATTGCGACAATTATTATCGTATATACCCTAGATGATTTCAATGATACCAAAAAATGAAAAAGAAAACAAAGTATTTGGATGAAAGAACTAAAAGAACTAAAATATTGCACAACGAAGCGCAACACACACATACACTACACAACGCGCTGCGCAAACGCCTGTTGCTCAAAAGAATTCAAACATTCTTGAAACTTATCAAACAATTGCGCAACGCATCAAATGTTACCATACATTGGCAACTCGTTGCGCAACAGCCTGCGTTGCGCAGTTTGTTTCATAATGTATGGGCCGCTTAACGTCAAGCAGTAAGTTGCGTGCAAAGAGCACATATTCATAGAAGCGTCTAGGTATACCCCAACAATACATGCCGGAAAGCTTTGCGCATGGGCAATACATGCGAATGCCATTAGTCGTAACCTTAATTTAATGCTTTTGTGGAGGAACTAAGTAATGCCTAGCTATAGCCTGGCTACAAAAGCAGCTGTGGTTACATTGGTCAGGCGGTCGTTGCGGAACCGAAGAGTCCCCGATTCGATCTCCACAAATATAGAACTTTTTTATATTTTTTTTTTCAGCTGATTTAATTTTTTTCTTTTTTTTTAGTTGTCGGTATAGCAACGTTGATGACGTTGGTTAATCTCTTGGGTTATTTTTTTTTGTTTAGATTGCACGCGAAATACCCGACCCAAAACCGTGAATACGCTTGCACAAAGCTTTGCGTCATTTATTGTTGGGGTGTACATGGACGCTTGTCAGTGGCGGATACAGAGGGGGGCTCGGGCCCCATGGGGCCCTGCTAGTATCTATAAATTGGCTTAAATATTAGGCTTTTGGGTTAAAAATGGTGCCCCGAAAAAGCATATTCTACCTTACTTTTTGTTTGGGCCCCCCTAAAATAAATTCCTGTATCCGCCCCTGACGCTTGTATATTCTAGTAATGGGATAACTCGAGCGAAAATTCGCTCGATTATTGAAATAACCGACATCGCTCGATTATGAACGACCGATGCAAGTTACGAGTTATGAGCGACGAACGCAAACGATCCTATCGAGCGAATTTGCTACATACATTGCAGAATGGCAATATTTTAACAGTATTTTTGGTAAAATATCTTCAAACAACAGATTGTTCTTTTGATTGGAACCGCATTGTTAATTATAGGAGTGTACGACGTTATCTGTTACGTTACTGTGTGACAAAATTTTACCACCTACATCGACAAGGCTTCGATGCTTCGATGCAAGCGAAACCACTTGTCGCTCGTCGCTTGTTGCTGGCCACTATCATCGAAAGAATATGCGCTCTGCGCACTCAGCTTATTCGGGATTTACATGGGTCGATTTTCGCCGCATGATTAGCCCGCACGGCGAAAATCGTCCGTGTAAATATCAAATCGACTATACATTAACTGACTAAAATCGCAACCGCCAAAGTAGGGTACTATCCGACTTTCGCCACGCGATCATAGGACGCAAGCGACGGGGGACTAAAATCGACTGTGAAAATGCTTCAGTTCTAGTCGATTTCTCGCCGCATGAAAGTCAAAACTGGTGTAGTGTTTTCCGTTTCTTCTTTCTTTGCTCTTTAAGCAATTCCTCCGTATCTTTAAATACGAGCGAAATTTTACTCGAGCGATCGCTCGATTATTGAAATCGCTTGAAACTCGAGTACTCGTTTATTAAAATACGAGCCCAAACAACTAAATGTTCGGACAAACAAAAATTTATTAAAAACCTTTATTTTCATTAACTGAATTATTTACATTTAAGAAATACATTAAAAATATATTAAAATCTAAGATTTCTAATGAGTATTTAAATAGTATAGTTTTTATAAACATTAAAATAAACTGTAGGCCAATAAATAATCAAAAATATTGCACAATATTGTGACAACTAAATGTTCGGACACTTTAAAAAATAACTGTTCTAATATGACGTTACATCGACATGCACTTTTGCAACCACTGCAAGCCTGTTTGGCATTGTTTTTATTAATGATTGACATACGCCAGAGTAAAAATTTTGCCATAATTCACTGAATATCATCGTCAAATGGGCAACGGTCTTGGGTCGCACAATTTTTTTATGCCACATGTCTCGATAACATTAAGGTCCGGACTATGCGAAGGCAATGAGGGGACCTTGATGTTCATGTCCCTAAACCATTTTTTAATAGTTTTAGCCGTATGGCATGCCCCGCCATCCTGTTGAAATATAAAATTCATATCCTGGTAAAGGTCTCTCGCACTTCGCACAAAACTGCTTTTCAAAATTTCTTGTTATTTTGACACATTAGTTGTACCTTTCTACCGCCTCATACCTTCCTAGACCCATTGCGGACATAAACTCTAAAAGCACAATGTCTTTAGAAAATTCCACTGTCCATCTTTCATAAAGATCATGCATGCGTGCAGATGTAATCCTTGAACTTGCAGTTTGCGATTAGAATTATCAGCGTCGGATTGGAACTTCTGATGTCACAAACTACAAAAATGACATTAAGGTAAAATGTTTAATTATTTCCCAATCCGACGCTAATAATTCCAATCGCAAATGGCAAGAGCACGGATTACATATGCACATGAGCCACCTTAATATCGGTATAATAAATATAATCGAACACCGCTAGAGTGTCTATTTGATAAAGATTGCCTCAAAAGGACAGTGAAATTTCCTAAAGACATTATAATTTGAAGGTGTATGTCCAAAATAGGCCCAGAAAAGTATGAGGTGGTAGAAGGCATAATTGATGCGTCAAAAAATCAAAGAATTTTGAAAAATACTCTTGTGTCAAGTGGAAAAGACAAAGGTCCTTGTAACCAATTGTTCTGGTAAAGACCAGGATAATAATTTTATATTTCAACAGGATGACGGGGCATGCCATACGGATAAAACTACTAAAAAATGGTTTAGGGACATGAACATCAAGGTCCCCTCATGGCCTTCGCACAGTCCGGACTTTAATGTTATCTACACATTTGGCATAAAACAAAACAAAAATTGTGCCACGATCCTCAAGAAACCGTTGCCCATTTGACGATGATATTAAGTGAATTATGGCAAAATTTTTACTCTGGCGTATGTCAATCATTAATAAAAACAATGCCAAACAGGCTTGCAGTGGTTGCAAAAGTTCATGTCGATGTAACGCCATATTAGAACAGTTATTTTTTAAAGTGTCCGAACATTTAGTTGTCACGATATTGTGCAATCTTTTTGTTTATTTATTGGCCTACAGTTTATTTTAATGTTTATAGAAACTAAACTATTAAAATACTCATTAGAAATCTTAGATTTTAATATATTTTTAATGTATTTCTTAAATGTAATTAATTCAGTTATTAAAGGTTTTTAATAAATTTTTGTTTGTCCGAACATTTAGTTGTTAGGGCTCGTACTTCGATTTTTTCCATCACTAGTATATTCTTTCGGTGATTCGGTGATGATTGGCAAGTAGCAAGCGACAAGCGACGAGTCATTCGCTTCATTTTGTTTAGTTTAAAGCATTGTCGATGTAGGTCGTAAAAATTTGTCACTCATATACGCAATACACAACGGATAACTTCGTATAAATTGGCTACCTGCAATGTACCTATGTAGAAAATTCGCTCGGCTTTATATCGAGTATGTCACATTAAAATCGGATTTCAATTTATTTCATTCTAGGATCGCTTGTGTTCGTCGCATCGCTCGTTCACGGTCAAGCGATGTCGGTTATTTTAATAATCGAGTACTTGAGCGAAATTTCGCTCGACATATCCCATCACTAGTAGTTTTATCTAAAATAAAATACTGGTACATTTTCGAATATTGGACCATTTCCGGTTAAATCTGGAGTGCCACGATGAAAAATATATTTAAAAAAAGTATACTTTGAAATATTCCTAAATATTAAAATTAGATTCTAAAAAACTACTAATAAATAAATTTTGTGACCCTTGTATTGTATTTTAATGTGACATTTGAAACTGACATTTAATTTGACATAATTTTGAAATTAATATAAATTAGGAAATCTATTTTTATAAAATAAAATTACAATGGAAACTGACGAGCAAGTAAATGACGAGTCAGATGTAGACGGGTTAGAGAAAAGACCCTCAAAAACAGACGCTGAATCCGATCGAGAATCGGAACCGGACACAGAACCAGAAACAGAAGCAAGCAAAAATTCACAACCCCCAGAGGTTTCTTCGCGAACATCAAGCCGATTAAGTACTGTAGAAAGCATTAAATCATTTACAACCATTTGTACCGGCATTTTCAACACAATCCTACGTACCAGATACTACAAACAAATCATCAAAAGCGTCATTGTGTTTGCTCTTGCTTTGAAAATGGCGCAAGAAAGTAAACTTATGGTCATTCCAATGAGGGACTATGAACCTTTTAAGAAAATTTACTAAGATATATGTCTTCCTTCATCGATTTTTTGCTCCGCAAGTTTATTTTCAGAAAAATATAGATTGGATCCTAAATATAGATATACATCAAAAAGCACTATTTTATTCTATTATTTTCGATTAAATTTATCTGCATGCAAAGAACTTACGACTTACGAAGAAAATCAAAGATTTTCCTTAATTTAAATAAGAACAATCTTCGGATTTTCTCGGGGTTTCTAACAGGACAATGTCTCCTCAACGAACACCTCAGTGTATTGAAGCTGAGAAACCACAGCGAATGCAGATTCTGGGGGGGAAATGAGGAAACACCAGAACACTTCATCACTGAGTGCACCGAGGCGACAAAACCGTTCGAGCCTTAAACTCTTTGGTACGGCTGATGTCGGAGAACTCGCCTCCGTCAACTGTACCTCTGTGGAGCCGTCTCAGATACTGGCTTTTGTCAAAGCCCTCGGTCTGGCTAGTTATAACTCGTTATAACTCAAGAAGGGGGAACACACCATAAATCTGTAAGGTCGCGTTGATTAAACGGCCCCCTCCCCTAAACATTCTATATTATACCATTAGACCAGTCAAATAAGATCTATTATAGGATTCACTTGGAAAAAAGTGATGGAAAACTAATTATGGTTTTGATTTGTTCAGTTGACATGAAAGATAATTATCCTAGTTTTGCACGGTTGCTCGACCGCCGCTCGACTCAGGAGGACTAAAAGATGGTACAATTCTTGGATTTTTTTCAGATTTTAGCCTATAGTTCCGAAACGTTACGTTCTAGCCAATATTTCGTTATTACAAAAATTAAAGACCATTAAATTTTGCGTATAATGAGTATTAATTCGTTCAATTCGGTCAAGTAGTATGGCAGAAATCTAAAGATGAAGAATGGTGATATTTACCAATATTGGTGTTTATCAGCATTAAAGTGGCATTCAAACGTTGGTCACACGGAGATGACCATTCTAAATAATAAATCATACAATGAAAGTTGCCGAGCATCAAATTAGAATTTTACATCTAGTAATACATGCTGAGGAAATGAAAATGTTTGTGCCTAACTCTCCATGAAATTATGAAGTGGTATTCTGAATTAACCTAACACTTGATACGACGTTTCATTTACATCTTCATCAGGGTAGGACTAACAATTTAATATTGAAGAAAAATGTGAATCGATTTCGGCATAGTAGGGGACGGGCTACAAGATGACGCCCTCGATGTTAAAAGTGGCGAACTTTTAAAAATTCTGTATTTCGAAGGGGATTAAAGCAAAATATCAAGTGTGTTATATTTTTGGAAAGGTAATTTTAAATTCTTTTCAATAAATTAAAAATATACAGGGTGTCCTATATAAAAAATCAAATGTTCTGTTGATAATTCTTAAATTATTAATTTTAAAAAAATTATACTTAAATCATTAAATTCTACGTAAAAAGGTGTTTTGGAAATGTTTCCATAAAAATACAAAATTTTCCATAGCAAAAAAGTTACAGCGATTTGTTAAAAATGCATATTTTTGAAAAACACTCCATAACTCCGAAACGGTAACAGATATCGATATGCGGGTTTCACCATCATGTTTTTGACAAAAATTGAGCTGCAGACACCGATATTAGTTTTTATCTATCTCCTATAGAAAAGGGTTTTTCCATTTAAAAGCGTCGAATTGGACCCACCCTGTACAGGGTGTTCCATTCAAATTAAAGAAGTTATTGTTGTTAATGCTGTTTAAAGCTAGTAATTATTTAAAATAAATCTTTAGACCGTTTGTATAAGGCAGTATTATTTTTATTATTGCAACATAAAATTTAGAAAACTTCAGTAGGTACAATATTTGGTTTTAAAAACTTAAATGCGCATAGAGAAATAAAACATTAAAATTGTTATTGCATTTTCACAAAATCGTGAATATTTCAAAAACGGTAATATTAAGTTTGATAAACCTTAATCAAATTTTGTCCCACTAAGAATAGCTCTCAGCTGTATCTCGGAAAATATTAGCCGTAGGGCCTACGGAAAAAAATATTTATAATTAAAGGGGGTATGAGAAATTGCTGGAAATTATTTTCAAGTTTATAAAACGGCGCGACTGCTATGCAAAATAAGAAAATATTTTTTTACAGAAATTTGCCTATATAATGGGTACTATACATAATAGTTTCATAATTCAGTTAATTTTGGATTTTTTTTGTTAGAACTATTTTCCCCTATTCTTAGATCTGTCTTTATTTAAATGTTAATAACTCCGGACTCTCTGGATGATCAGCATCCAACAAACGAGGGTTCGTTTAAAAGAGCGTTTCTTACTCTATATATTATACCATAAAAGTGATAATAATATGGTTTTGAACGTAGACGCTAGGGGGCGCTTTCTTACAATTTAACAAACAAAGCGCGTTTTTTTCAAAAAAAATACGATAGTATATGTAATTTTAGCTGATAGTAAAGAGTAGTAAAAGCTTAAAAAGTCAGCGAAAACCGCATCGTGATATCTTCGTTAAAACCGAAGATATTAGCAAAATTATAATAAATACCAAAAAATAAGCTCTTAATTACCTTATTTTTACAACATGGTATCAGTAGCCCTCTTGATTATGCCCATTCTTACAAAAAAATAAGATAGAAACAGTTATTTTATTTTAAAATCGACGAAATACCAGGATACCATAATACCAGATGTATTAATATCTAATAATTAAAAGATATTAATAATATTTAATAATAAACGATGATGGTATGGGCTGTGGAAAAAAGTTGATTTTGATGACGTAGTAGTATTAACGTCAAATTGTTATTAGATCAACATTTTGATAGTTTTAGCCATAAAATAATAAATACAAGAAGAAGTGTCAAGTCAATGTTAAATTATGGAAACAGCGTGGCTGCCTGGGTAACTAATTTTCAGATATGGCGGCTGGGACATTTGACATGACATAGACATGACAATTTCAATTTTATGAAATTTATTTCCGTTTCCGGTTTTTAATGGCGGGCTGTTCGGGAGGTTTAAATGAGGGTTAATATACTTTTTACTCTTTCTAGTAGTAAATAATACAACAAAATTACTCAAAAATATTTATTTGGAATTTAGAACAATGTAAATATGCAAATCAACACAATTAAAGAGCTATAAACCAATAAACTACTGTATCAATATTAAATATTTAAATAATATCAGAGATGCTGTGTTAAAGCGAATTAGTAAAGTAACAGTGCATTGACTTACAGAAACTTGAAGATAAATAAATGTTTTCACAGCTTCACGGATAAATAACTGGAAGCAGGAAAAAGGCAACCGGAACCCACACAAAACCTGGAATCAAAAAAAATATGTAAAAAATATAAATATAGGTACCTACATAAGACTTTTGTGAATTAAATCAAACAGGACTTGAATGAAAATAAAATGAATAAAAAATATGATACATATACATCTAATACCTCATTTGTATTTTAAAAATAATCTACATACATAGATTTATAGCATTATTGCTATGAAAATACATAATAGGTACCTATGTGATATGTAATTACGCATTTCTGTTCATCTTGTAGAAATTTAACGTAGGCTAATAATAGTTCAATAATCATAATTTACCTTGTATAACTTGCTTTCAATTGCTCAAAATCACCGATCAGTCTTTAAAGTAGAGATACGGAAAAATCCTTGAAAGAATATCCCAAGATCCTTGGGTTTAAAGCTAAAAAAATATAAAAACAGTTAATATATTACCTATTTTTACCTATAATATGGCCCATACCTGCTACACGCCGAAACGTCGATTTCATCATTTTCTTCATGTAATTAATATCATATATACTTTATTAAAGTGTTAACAAGGAACTTTATATCAAAAAACATCTTTGTACTTATAAATTTCAGCCGAAATATCAGAAACAAACTTCCAATCAAATGCAAAAATTAAAATGGCGCCCGACCTTGCCAGAGGCCTCGGGAGCTGACGCTGACACACAGACAAAAGACAAAAGAACAGGACGCCGACGTGCATAAAAATGTTCCGTAGCAGAAATTGACAGAAATCATATAGAAATATTCAGATTTTTGTCAAGGACAGTCTAGAAGGCCATGCTTTCTGCCTGGGTAGAACCGCGCCACAACTGTTTCCAATTTTCCGGTTTACTGTCACCCCCCTGGTTTTAGCAGCGTTTTTTATCTTTTGATTGCTTTTTCAAAATGCCAAAAACTTCAACTACTTCAAATAATAAAGGCATTTTGAAAAACCAATTAAAAGATAAAAAACGCTGCTAAGACTATCAAAATGTTGATCTAATAACAATTTGACGTTTATACTATTATGTCAAAAGCAACTCTTTTCCAAAGCCTACCATGACTTCACTGAGGCATCGTTTCTTGTTCACTTTTATTAATATCTTAATTATTAGACATTAATGCATTTGGTATTATGGTATCCTGGTATATCGTCGATTTTAAAATAAACTAACTGTTTCTATCTTATTTTTTGTTGTTCTATCTAGTACCTCTGATTCCATACTAGCTCGGATATACCTTCAAATTTTCCGTTCACGTATTGAATGTCTTATTAACTAAGAAATATATACATACCTTAATGTTATGGGAACGCTTTCTTCCACTGACACACATTTCCTATAATTTATATCTCATTTGGAAATATACGCCCGCACCATATGTTACATAGGAGGTTAAAGCTGTCTTTCGACATGCGGTACATAGCTTTGAATTTCTTGTATGCCAATTCACGAGCGCAAATATAGTCTACACACATATTTGTCAACTTGTTGTGTGCCAATTCACGAGCGCAAATGAAAGCACCTCTTTTTTCATTTTCCGCTATGGATGTACCCAAAACCGGCGACGACGGCGGCATCCTCGTCTTATATACGCGAGTGCTACAACAACATCGTCTTCACTTGACGACATCTTGGAGGAGACTAGGTATCTCCACTATAAAATAAATCTGACCATAATCGTCCCGATGCAATCCGATGAACACATTCAATCGATTTCGGTCGGAACGACCAAAATCGAATCGATCTGGATCAGGACGATTATGGTCGCTCCGATTTGGTGAGAATCCAACCTTTCAACGAACCCAAAACATACAAATTGTAAAAATCTAATCGTTTGAGTCAATACTCCGTGTCGAATGGGGTGCATAACCCTGTATTATTAAAAAAAAGGTAATTAGCCATAAAGATAGTAGAAACCGTCAAAGATTGGCCCTTTTACCGTGTAACAATAAAAATACGTCGGGAATTGACGTTACGGGTTGAGACATATCCTCCTGTCAAATCGTATGCCAAACCGAAACCAAATTTTCGTACGACAAAGTCAATATGGTAAACTGGGTACAAAACTAAAGAAAATTCCATGTTAAAGAAAACCCGGGGGCATTAACACAACGTTATCTGAATGGGTAATACGAGCAAATTAAAAGTTAGAAGCGCTAAATAAGGAGGAATCGTTTATTTATTCACATGGCTGCTCGATTGAGCCCGAGAAATTCCGAAGTGAACGCATTAGAACAGAGGGGCTACCTAATCGGGAAGAAGATTGGTCAGGGCTCGTACGCCACTGTGCACCTGGCCGACTATGTCGACAACACTGGACCGAAGAAGATGCGCCTGGCCTGCAAGATATTCGACAAAGAGAAGGCGCCCAAAGATTTCTTGGAGAAGTTTTTTCCGAGAGAGTTGGAAATACTGACGAAGATCGAGAATCCGCACATCATCCAGGTGCACAGCATTTTGCAGAGGGGACCTAGGGTGTTTATTTTCATGAGGTGAGCATCCTTAAAACTGCTAACATGCGTTTAGTACGCTTAGCTAAGCATATAGTAGCCAAGCTCTATAAAGTAGCTATTCTTAATACTAAATACAATGAAGTTAAAACAGGCACTTGAATTTTCAAATCTAAACAACAGTTAATTAACTGATTTAAGGGTATTAGTTTAGATAGTCTTTCGAAGGCAGGACTACGTTAATTTAGATTTCACATGCTAGAGAAGCATACAGGATGCTTCAAAACGAAAGTAAAACATTTTAAATTAGAATTATTTGTGTGGTTTTGAAAGACTTCAAGTTTGAATATGCCCGACATCTATTATTATATGTAACAAGGAAAAAGCATTTTTTTACGAATAATTTGATACCACACACTTGGTGTTTTGATTCAAATTGTCGTTATGAACCACGTGTTACAATTTCAAATAAACCATATTCGAAAATCTCAAAAGTTGACATATGATATGTCATTCTATTCAGAGTGTCATTTTCTATCGAATAAAGTAAGAAAATACCGAGGGTGCCATTTAAAAATCAAACGTTGTAGTCATTTCCGGCGAAACAGGAAGTGACCGAAAACAATTAAATACGTCAATCAATCCTAATTTATGTCATATAGTTACATACCAAATCTCGTTTTTTAACTGAAAAAATAAAAAAGTTATAGGGGTATAGCCACTTTTGAGACGCACCCGGTAGCGAGCCACCCGGTATAGGAAAAATGTGGAGAGAAAAGTTCTTGACTTGACCGTTTTGTGCTAGAAAATTTTCTTTAAAAATTGTTGAATCTAACATACATAAATAGTCATTCTACTAAAAAACAATTTGATTAGCCACATACAAAACCGGTTTTCACCTCAAGCCAAATTTTTTGGGTACGCCGTTGTATTATAGGGTGTCCCATTTTCGTTTTTTATGGAGTTTCTCGTTTATGAACAGGGATAGAAAGATGCGGTTTTCACATTACTGTACCTACAACTTTTTTATGAAACTAAAGATGCTACACACATATTTGTCCTAACCCCCTGGTTTCTGAAACCTGAGTTCCATAGCGGTTTTCACTCATTGGCCAACTAGATTTGTGTGTCCAACAAGCTCATTTTCTGTGCAGTTTGTTAAGAAAACACGACGGAAAGCAAAATTATCTGGTTAAATAAAATTAAATAAAATAATCATACTCTTTTAAAGTACCGTATGATAAAAAAACGGCGTCAGCGATGGCTATGAAATGAAGATCGCTGTCATTTTATAATATGTAAAAGTATATGGGGAATGTCAACAATAATCGTCATTCCCAAGCCAACTGGACGCCGTTTTTTTTTCGATCATTCAGTATATGTCACATTTACCTGTATTTACCCATTGGTATACCGGGTGCGTCTCAAAAGTGGCTCCCCCCTATACCTTTTTTTTATTTTTTCAGATAAAAAATCGAAATTTGGTATATTAGTATATGACGTAAATTAGAATTGATTGACGTATTCAATTGTTTTCTGTCACTTTGACTCGAAATACCAAGTGTGTGGTATCAAATTATTCGTAAAGAAATGCTTTTTTTAAATATACTAATGAGCCACCCTCGTTCCATTTGAAATAAATTGAGATATGAATAAAAATACGATTTGGGCATCTTTTTAACCGGCCAAAGAGAAGACACGAATAACAATAGACGATTAAATCAATTTTTCCTTGATTAAAAATTAGTGTTTTTAACACAGCCATTGCACTCTAGATTAAAATTTAAAACTCAATTTTGTTTTAAGAACAACTTTGAAAAGTTGACATATGATATTCGCATTTTATTTAGAATGTCATTTTCTATCGCATAAAGTAAAAAAATACCGAGGGTGTCATTTAAAAATCAAAAGTTGTAGTCATTTCCGGTGAAATAGGAAGTGACAGAAAACAACTGAATATGTCAATCAATCCCAATTTATGCCATATACTAACATACCAAATCTCGTTTTTTTATCTGATAAAATAAAAAAGTTATAGTGGTGAGCCACTTTTGAGACGCACCCGGTATACCGAATGCATCAGGTATATTTACGCAAATTTCAATATACCGGATGTTTGCCCTTTTCTGTGTCAATATACACTATCGGTTAGGAACAAACGGGTTGAACTATACGATTAAAATATCTGGCGCAGACAGATACTGAACGACCGGGAAGTTTTGGACCGAACAATCACATACACTGACGTTTTTAACTGAACAGTCAACAGTCCTACACGTTAAAACCGTGCAAAAAAGCGAAGTGTATGGACTATAAACCTGAGCGCAGGGTTAACAGTTTTTGTAATTTTATCTTGTAAAATGGTTAAAAATAATATTTTCAGGGGAGGTGTCTAATCTGGAAGACCTTTTTGAATGTTTCCGCATTTGTTTATTTGTACCCTGTATATTGTACCTACTACAAGTGAACAACAAAATTATGAATTCTTTATTTATGTTTTTTTTAGATATGCCGATAACGGTGATTTACTAGACTTCATAAAGCGAAACGGGGTAGTACCCGAGCAACAAGCAAAAATATGGTTCCGTCAAATGGCCAGCGGACTACACTATCTCCACGGCAAAAACATCGCCCACAGAGACTTGAAGTGCGAAAATATCCTCCTCAGCAGAAAATTCAACGTAAAACTCGCTGACTTTGGTTTTGCGCGATTCTGCGTCGACTCTGACAACAGAAGAATTCTCAGCCAAACATACTGTGGTTCCGCAGCTTACGCCGCACCAGAAGTAGTCAATGGGACTCCATACAACCCTAAACTGTCAGATGTTTGGTCCCTGGGGATTATACTGTTTATAATGCTCAACGCTTCCATGCCCTTCGACGATTCAAACTTGAGGAAGCTGCTAAAAGATCAGATGACAAAAAATTGGGTGTTTAGGTCGCGCGTGAGGGAAACTTTGTCCTCTAGCGCGAAATCTCTGGTAAGGCACCTTCTGGAACCGGATTTGACGTTGCGTTTGACGCTGGATCGCGTAATGCAACACGAATGGCTAAGAATAAGGAAGGATAGACCGTCCTCGCTGATCGGAAGGCTAGTTCACTCGGCTCCTCACGGCCAAACGGCGGGACAATCAGGGGTGGTTGCGGGGGAGTACCGCGAAACTGAAACGGTACCGGGGGATTTCAAGAATCCCGACATCAAAAAGAGCGAAATGAAGATCAATCTGAACGAGAATATGTCTTGAAAATTGACAAGTTATTGTCTTTTCATAGGTCATAGGGATTTATTTAAAATTTTAGCTGTAAAATAAACTGTATATTAAAAAAAAATCCTTCATTTTGTATTGTACATTTGGTTGCATACTCTCTTGGTTTATCTAAAAATTTAGTTAATACTGTATGTTCGGTTGCCTGTATCCGTCATTGTGTGACTGTCATCTTGTGTGAAATGTTAAATCTTTTGACATTTTTTGATAAACAAAACGAAAATAACCTGTGAAAATAAGGCAAGAGTTGGCAAGAGATTGTTTGAACGTTAATATTTTAACGTTTTAATTCGTTTAATTTTTCTTACAATGGAAGTTTTAATTGGCAAACAACAAGTAATTCGCACAGATCATTGTGCAAGTTCCAGAGAATTACGAAGTATAATATCATTTCAATTGGTAAGATAACTCAAGGTAAAATCTTAAGAAACAATATTCTCACTACAATTTTGTTTTCAGGGTTTAAAACACGAAGATTTTTACTTGATTTCTAATGGAAAATTATTAAATAATGAAGATGATCTTATTTCCGGTCAAGTACATTTTATCCCTACTACTCTGGGTGGAAAAGGTGGTTTTGGTTCGATGTTAAGAGCAATTGGGGCACAAATTGAAAAAACTACAAACAGGGAAGCTTGTAGAGACCTGAGTGGTAGAAGATTACGAGACATAAATGAAGAACAAAGGTATTTTTAATGTTTATTTATACATATTAGAAATGTAATATAATATACTTTGTTTATAGATTAAAGAAGTGGGTAGCACAGCAAGCAGAAAGAGAAAAAGAAGCTAAAGAAAGAAAGAAAAAGAAATTAGAAAAGTTATGTGAACAACCCAAACATGAATTTAAGGACACAGAATATGACAAAGAAAGGTCAGCTTTACCAGAGATGGTGGAAGATGCGGTGTCAAAAGGTATGGAAGCATCATGTAAAAGGAAAGCTGACGATAAACCTGAAAAGATTCCTAAGAAAAAAAAGAAACTATGGTAAGTCCTTTTGAGTATGTATGTACTGTATGATCGAAAAAAAACGGCGTCTAGTTGGCTCGGAAATGAACATAGATGACTGTATCAATGACATTCACTGTATAATTTTACATATAAAATGACAGCGATCTTCATTGCATAGCCATCGCTGACACATTTTTTTTTTCGATCATGCTGTATGTATGTTATACCATATAACTGAAAAAAAAAACAGAATCAGGGATGGCTTGGAAATGAAAATTGCTGTAATTTTGTATGGGAAATGTCATGGGTCGTCATTTCCAAGCCAACTGTACACTGTTTTACAGTGACAGCTTATAGAACATTTATAAATGTTTTCTGCAGGGTAGACAGTGATTTAGAAGATTTTGACTCGTCAGAAGAAGATAACTCAGATGATGGAGAGGGCAGTACTTCAAATAAAGATGAAGAACCTGTATCATTAGGTGAATGCAGTAGTTCACATTCAGAAAGTCCCGAAATCCAGGGGGATTCTAAACAAATCAAATTAGATCCTGCATTAGATGATTTATCAAATATACAGAAGAATGAATCAGATAAGATTAATATTTTTAAAGTTAACAACCAGACCATATCAGAAGAGGAAACTGACAGCTCTAAAAAGACTTCAAAAGAAGAAACAAACTCACTCTTAAATACAAATGAATCGGAAGAAACACAAGAGGAAAAATAATCCATAAGTGGTGAAAGGTTATGTTATGAAATCGCTAAATAATGTAAGATTAAAAATAAATTAAAAACTATTTTATAATTAAAAGCTTTTTATTTTACTCTTAAAAAATATCTTAAATATTAAAGTACACATTAAAATCATTCATCATTTGCAACTTCACCAGTATCCATTGTTTCTTCCCTGTTTGTATTGTCTTCCATATCTTCATCTTGTTCCTCTATTACCTAAAAAAGGTCAAGAGTTATTTTTAAAACTAATTTTTTTATGTGACATACTGGGACGTCTTCAGGTTCAGCTTGCGGTTCAACCTGTTGAACCTGTGCCTCTTCTTCCACAGGTTCATCTTGTATTGGAACAGGCATTTGCCCATTCTCACTTTCATCCTCACTATCTGTATCTCTGTCTTCACCAGGATGAGAAGCTATTAGACCCTCATGTGATTTTGCCTCAATGTCACCTGGTTTGTCCCACTGTTTTTGTGTTTGCTAAAAAAAGAATTTTAATTGACTAATAAACCCTTAAAGTATATATTTATAAACTTTACTTCATAATGCACTTTTAAAGCTTTTACTCTTTCAATGTAATACTGGTACACAAAATTAGCCATATGTGTCATATCTTCGACTACCATACGTTGCGCGTTGGGTTTCTGATTATTGTATCGCTGGGTGGGATAAAGCTCATTCAAAATAAGGTGTAGCTTAGTCGTTCGTTTCAATAACTAAAAAATAATGCATTTTGCTGTAAATAAATACCATATGATAGAAAAAAAGGCGTACAGTTGGCTTGAAAATGAAGATCGATGACATTCCCCATATAATTTTACATCATAGATAAAGGAAATAAATTTAGATAATTTTGGGTCGCGACCGTTGTACGCGATCTGGCGCTGCTAGAGCGGTTGCTAAGAATAATCGCAAAACAGAAATAATTTTTACTTGTCCATATCTCTTGTCAAAGTCAGAATCTCCAAAAATTATAAAATCTTTCAAAATCTAAACCGCTCTCATTGAAAAAAATCAGAAAAGTGTTTAAAGCGTCCATTTTCAAAGTAATTATTGCTATCTTGTGAGTTTAATTTAAGTTTTATTTACTCAAACCCGTGATAATTGTGAAAAAGTGGCATTAAAAACTTAAAAAGCTGTGCTGTGAACGGTGAACTGCAAAAACCATCATAGATCGTGGTATAACGTCGGTTTACAATGTTTCATACGTATTTCATACACGTCCTTATATAAAATAAAGTTTCTTGTATGCAACACACTGTATTTTATTTATAAAATTAAAAGAAAATAATAAATTTGAATAAACAATATTTGGCGATATAATTCCGGAAAAAGCCGAACCGCTCCGAAATTTTCAAAAGCTTTGGGTCGCGACCGTTGCAAGAATAGCGCCAAATAGTGTTTACATTGTTCTTATGGGCACTTTCCAATCTAAACTTGTTACATTCAGCTATGTTTTACATATAAAAAATAACATCAGTCTTCATTTCATAGCCATCGCTAACACCGTTTATTCTTCGTTCATAAATATTGTATCTTGTTGATATTTTACCTGTTCAAATGCTGGTGTTAATTCAAAACAGTTTTGGAAAAGAGATACTCTGGCAAAGATATATAACCCCAGTCTAGCACGAGACATAGCTACAACTAAACGTCTAACGTCTCTTATATGACCAACCGCTTTAGTTTTTACCAAAGACAATAAAATATAGTCATTTTGCTGTCCTTGATATTTATCAACAGTAGTCACCTGAAATAATATACAAATAAATATTAAAACAATTTCCTTGCAGGGAGACCTTATCTTAAGGCGGACTCTGACGACTCATGTACTTGGCAGGTACGCCAATGTTTGCGTACTTGGCAAGTATACTATCTTTGTAAACAACATTTTTTCATTTGAAGGGTCCAGGGGAAAATCATGATAAGCGCATGGGTGGTTATCAGATCCAGTGATCAGGTGATTATCTTCAAAATCCAAAAACACGTCAATTTTGTTTGTGAGGGGGACAACTTTTGCCCCAAAAATGATTGCAGAATCTTCAACCCTCTAAGCGGGGGTGTCATCCCCCAACTTTTTTCGAATGGGAAGGGGGGTCAAGTGGCGTTGCAATGAAAAGGGCTTTCTATTCTCTATATTTCCCCGCTTCGTTTTTAAAAATCGGTCGAGTCATTTTGAAAATATGAAAGACTGAAATTTGAAGAGTACTTTTTTGCAAAAAACGCATAAATTGAATTAATTAAAAAAAACGTATCTTATTAATGAAGAAAATGCTGAAAATGTTGCCCGTCAACCTCCATACAGTAATACAAATTATTTTCAACCCGATTTAGAACATTCTTAACATTGAAGAATTTGCGGGGTCACTTCGCAACAAATATCAATAATTCGTCTTCGCAGGTCTTCTAATGAGGCGGGTGGAGTGCTATACACTTTACTTTTTATGTGTCCCCATAGCAAAAAGTTTAAAGGAGTCAAGTCGGCTGACCGGGGAGGCCACTCAATTGCACCCCTTCGTCCTATCTACCGAACGGGAAAGTTATTGTTTAAATAATTACGTACATTTTGAGAGTAATGTGGAGGTGCACCGTCTTTTTGAAATATTAGTTCCGCTTCAACGTATCCAGGATTGTTCTCTATGATGTCAGTTAGGGCTGGGTCGATGGTATTTTCCAGTAAATCCAAGTACATATCACCTGTTAGACTTCCAGGAAGAAAAAAAGGACTCCCAATATAATTTCTAAAAATACCAGCCCACACGTTCAATTTCTTAGGGTTTTGTGTATGCACCTCGTGAAAAACCCTGGGGTTGTCCTCAGTCCAGTAGCGATAGTTGTGCCGATTAACTACACCTTTCAAAAAGAAAGTACACTCTACCTAACCCGATCGTTCATCCTTGTGGCAAGTGAAAAAATGCGTAAACATCTAGAAATAATAAGAAAAAACAGTAAATTGGTCGTAAGAATTTATCCTTATCATTTACTCTGATAAATGTTTAAATAAACTTTTCAAATTTCACTCATTCATATTTTCTCAATGGCTCGACCGATTTTCAAAAACGAAGCGGGAAAGTATAGAGAATAGAAAGTCCTTTTCAATGCGGTACCACTTGACCCCCCTTCCCGTTTGAAAAAAAATGGGGGATGACACCCCCGCTTAGAGTGTTGAGGATTTTGCAATAATTTTTGGGGCAAAAATTGTCCCCCTCACAAACAAAATTGAAGTGTTTTTGAATTTTCTGAAAAAAAAATTACCCTGGCCGTTATGCCTTGCGGAACGTTTTCGATGGGCCACCCTGTATATAACATATTGCCCTGCAGAGTTTATACATTTTGTAGGTACCAGTTAGACCTACTATAACATTGTAAAATCTTAAAATTAAGAAATTGGCGCACGTAAACCACTCACACAACATGGCAAGTATATGCCAATAACCAATGTTTGTCAAGTACACGAGTCGTCAGAGTCCGCCCTTATACAACGATAAATGTGTATAATAAAAACTCCATAACCAAAACAGTCATAGCATGTTCAGCAAAAGAATATATGACAGAGACGGTTGTTGTCTTTGTCAGTTTCGGGTGTCTCCTGTCAAAATAATATATTCCTTCAATGAACAAACTATAGAGGAAACGAAAACTTACTTTATGGGGTCGTCCAATCAGAGGGTTATTTGCGCACCGAGCGTTTATCACGTCCCTTATCAGATGTTTTTGTCCATTATAAGTAGATAATATAGTGATTTTACTAGCAGGATACCCGATCAGTCTCATAAACATAAATACAGCCACGCAGTACTCCGCTTCTGCCAAATTTTGGTAAAAATAAGGGTTAGGTTCGGATTCGCCCACGCCATTGAAATCCTGAACGTCGATCAGCTGAAAGTCAAACTCGAAGCCGGCATTCGCTCTTTGGTACTCAGGCCACGTTTCAACATGTTTTAGATTTCCTAAATGCTTGTATCTCCATTTATATAGGTTGCATATGCTGAAAACATATTTAAATATAATAATATGTGTGTATTTTTATAGGAGACAAAAAAAAAGACTAAGAAATGAGTATATCAATAAAATAAGCGAGACCGCGAAGGTACTTTAATATGGCAGACTTGATCCGTCATCTGCGTTCTACAATTTTTAAAACTTGTTAAAATATAATTTAAGGTTGTTAGAATATAACTTAGGTTAGACTCAAAAATTTTTAGGTTTTCTTTTACATTGAGTTAAATATTATTGGTTATTAAAATTATTATAGGCTTGGTGCATTTCAGTTGATTTCAACAAATTCCGACCGCAGCGCTTCAACGGCAAAAATCAGAAATTATCAGTATATAGTTCACGCCGCCGTCATGTTGATCGCATTAAAATAAAATTGAAATGGTGGTTTTGTCATAATGTTATGTCATGTCTATTTTAGTTTTTTGCTAGTGCAGTTATTGAGACTATAAAACACTCAGGTACGAGGTTTGTGTGATGTAACGCTGTTTTGGGTAGTAAAAAATAAGTGAAATAGAACTTGAACTAGGCGTCGCGTCGTGTTGTGTTGTGTCAATTGCAAATGTTAATAAAACTGCCGAAAAAATGGTAACACGTAATGGAGAGTGTAATTCAGGCGTTGTTAGGTGCAATAACATTCAATAACTCAACTTTCCCGGATATTCAACTCTCCCGAAACAAAATTTTATTGCTTCATAGTTTATCACACCGATTTGATCAATAGCACAAATGGATTCAAGCAGTTCGACGAAAGAAGTGAGTAAACAAAGTGCTCGTTACATAAAAAATTAAATAGACTAGATATAGAATAGATATACTATATACTATAATAGAATAGACTATGAGAGGATAAAATATAATTTGCAATATTAATGGTATACTTTTTTATAATCAACTAGTGATTAATTGTTTTATGAACATCTTCTAAAATTATAATTATGTACGATATGTACCTTTAAAATCTTTCGCTATAGCCGAAATAGCCCCAATAATGCCCTAGTAGCAAAACCGGTGATTAAAACTATGCTCGCTACCGTAGTTGAACTCGTCTAAAAAGTTTTTTTAACTGGAATAATAAATTACAAGATACAAGTTAGGTTATAATACAAGTTAGGCCTTCTGCAGATATCAAAATATTTACTTTTTATTTTTAGAATTTTCACAATTTATACGTCCTAATATGTTTAGAATAATTAAATAATAAATTTTTCGTATACTCGCTATTTAAACCCGTGTATTTGTATATGCTAGTTTTTTACGATATTCTTCGATAGTAGCAGCACCGGCGGAAAATGGACCAAGCCTATTAAAAGAAATTAACAACTAAGTGTCTATTTTTGATGTCTCAGATTTATAAGCTTTGTATAAATATATAATAAAGAAGAAATAAAAATTAAGTTGAAAAGCGCAACAAACCCCCAAATGTTCAAATTAAATTCAAATTTTCAGTTTCCCCCGCCGCCGCGCCGTCTCTAATGTACAAGGTACAAGTAAATGCGATACAAATTAAAAACAGTTGCACCAAACACGTGCGTACATTATAGACAGCATTGTTGCCAGATTGAATAGAGGGAAATAAGGAAAATATTTTTGTAAAATTTACACTAAGATTTATTAAAAATGCTAAAATAAACTTTAAATTCTGAAAAGCTTTTTTAAACAGAACATGTTTTTTTATTGTTTAAAACCAGTTTTTATGGCAGTGTGTTTTAAAAAAGATTGTAACTCAAAGATAAAGTTTTAAAAGACTAACTCGCTAGATAAAAGTTTTAAAAGCTTTAAAAGACACAATACACACGAGACACAATTATCACGTTCAGAAAATTCTGACAAAAACACGGAATGTTGGGACACCCTGTATATAGGAATTTATTTAAAATATTACCTTGATCTGGCACGTCCTTGGCCGTCCAAGTCAACTGTAGGCACACCCAACCTTACTAGTCTTGTGAATAAGCTTTGTTCCATGTTGGAGTATTTTTGGAACGCCATGTTCTTTATGACAGGTGGCAACTGGTGATGATCACCAATCATGATCCACCTTTTCAGTCTATTGTAACCGTCTTGAGGATTTTGTAATAAAAGTGGAATAAAAGTTTCGATTTCCAGAATTTGAGCAGATTCTTCCATGAGGATATTATCGTATTTAAATCCTAAAATTTAATATTTCATTTATATTTTATTTTAAATATGCATAAAAAAAATCAATAACTTTTGAGTGCACATCATCAAAATATTTGACGAATGCCTGTCGCAATATTGCCACGGCTACTTTTTTTACTTTGACTTTGATACATGTAAAGTCAAAGTAAACACATAAAATTAGTAATTTTCTCAATTTAAGTTTTAGCACAATACCTACCTACATATAAAATTATTTTTTTATGTTTACATTATTATTTTGTATATGATTATTACACAAACAACATTCTAATAGGTTAATCAAGTGCTGTACGGTGGAGCCTCTACTCGTTTTGCAGCCAACACATAAAACACTCATTTTCTCTGATTCGGCTAGCGAAGGTATATCGAAGACGGTGTGGGACTAAAAGCGACAATGTTGCCATATTAAAATGTGTAATATCTGTAATACGATTGACGAAAATATCTTTGAATGAAAAATCCGCGTTTATGTATTGAAAATTTATTCACGTTAAACATAGACAACAAAAATAAAAATAATTTTATAGGTACTGAATATTTCGGATGATCGAAAATGTCGTTAAGTTGGCTTGAAATGACGTAAATTGACATTTACCATAATATTTTACATATGAAATAACAGCGATCTTCATTTCCAAGCCAACTCTGACACCGTTCTTTGTTTAATCATATTATACTATATTAAATTGTTTAATGATAGAAAATTCGTATTATTAACGTATTGTACCCAAAATCCGTAAATCTACGGATTAATCCGTAGTTTTAGTAACACTGTTTCCGGGAACCACCCGCTCTGTCGACTGAAAGCATAACTACGGTACAGTATTCTTTATCCGCTGCGCTGTAAACGACGTCAGTGCGCAGCGGCGCAGAGCTAAACTAAATCTCGGACATACAACAGTAACGCTAGCAATATTTCGGACATATTTTGTGCCACGAAATCGCGCATCTTATTATTTCTTCAATCAACGCTGATATTGAGCGCAGCTGAAATACGCTGAAGTATCTTTGTATTTTCAATAAACCGCAAAACTGCAACAATATCAATTTTTACAAGTTTTAAATGAATTTTTATTTACTAAAAATTTAATTTAGTAATAGTTTTGACGTCTTTGGTGACGTACACGCCAAGTTTTATTAATTTCTCTATAGTAATATATCAATAGTTATTATGTACTTTCTACTTAGCGAATCACTAATCGCTATTAAAATGTGCTTGCATTCTGACGACAATGTACCGCACTATCAATAAGTGACGTCAAAGGCGGTATTACTAGGTATTTGAAATTTTAAATTTTGATTCTTTCTATAAAGCTGCGATAAAATTAGAACAATAAAAAATACAGGTAACATAAAACTGTATGAAGGTTGATTATTTATAACAATAAAATATGCTAAAACACTGGATAACTTGGTTTTATGAAATTTTCAAAACACCAACAATTATGAAAAATCACATATATAAAGCATAGTGGCTCGCTCACCTCTACAACTTTTTTATTTTTTCAGATGAAAAATAAAAGATTTGCTATGTTATGACATAAATGAGGATTGATTGACGTATTCAGTTGTTTTCTGTCTCTTCCTGTTTCACCGGAAATGACTACAACGTTTGATTTTTAAATGGCACCCTAAGTATTTTTTTTTACTTTATTCGATAGAAAATGACACTCTGAATAGAATGACGTATCACATGTCAACTTTTGATATTTTCGCATATGGTTTATTTGAAATTGTAACATGCGGTTCATATAACGACATTTTGACACGAAATACCAAGTGTGTGGTACCAAATTATTCGTAAAAAAATACTATTTCCAAATATGCCAATGAGCCACCCTCGTTACATTTCAAAAAATTGAGATATGATTAAAAATACGGTTTGGGCATCTTTTAACTGGCTAGGACAAGACACGACTACACGACGATCAAATATATTTTTCCAAGGCTCCTTGATTAAAAATTATTGTTTTTAACAAGGCCATGGCACTCTAGATTGAAGTTTAAAATACGATTTTTTTGTAAGCCAGAATGTCAAAAGTTGACATGATATGTCATTCTATTCAGAGTGCCATTTTCTATCGAATAAAGTAAACAAATAGTAAGGATGCCATTTAAAAATCAAAAGTAGTAGTCATTTCCGGTGAAACAGAAAGTGACCGAAAACAATTGGATACGTCAATCAATCCTAATTTATGTCATATATTAACATACCAAATCACAAAATAAAAAAGTTATAGGGGTGAGCCACATTTAAGACGCACCCGGTATATGTGACACTGTACAGGGTGGCGCATCTCATTCGCCTCGGTTGATTATACGAAAACGGAAAGATGTAGAAACAAAATATTTTATGGGTATATGTGGGGAGGCAATGTGCACAAATTAAAATTATTTTAAAATGTACCGGGTGTTTTAAAACTAAGATCCATACCAAAGTTATATTTTTTCTTATGGAACACACCCGGTATTTTATTTCATTTTTGGATTCTTGGGCGCAAAAAAAGGTATTTGTTATAAGGGTTAAATGTGTTTAAAATTTTTGGTTTTTGAGATATTTAAAGATATTTAAAAATGCATGCTACAATAGAATAGGTTCTTAACACCCTGTACATTGCTTTTCAGAATTAATTCTTATGCTGACTTTTAAGCTAGAGAAATAAACTTTACTGAAAAATTTGGTTGGTTTGTTTAATGTATACAGGGGTATCAAAAATTGCTGGTCTATTTTAAATATTTATTTTATACAAAAACTTTTTTTTCAAATACAACACCCTGTATTTTTTTAAATAAATCGAAGCAGATTGAAATGCTCTTTCAAACTATATTAGAGTCTCCTATACCTATCTAGCTCAGATTTTGAATAAAGGGCCATTTTTCAATACAATGGCAACGAAGATGGCTGATATCGTCATGGCAAGTTTCTAGTGACAGTTAGTAGCTATTTTCAAAATCGAAATTTGTTTATAGCAGTTTCCTTTTATTTAATTTACCTACAATAGTTTAATAAATGATATTTATTAAATATGTTTTTATTATTCTATCGAGAAAAACGAAGAAGTAGTTCTCTGATTTATTTTACGATGATTACGAGCCAATTACGGCAAACTGATTTTTTCCACTTCCAACTACAGGCTTCTGCCTAATAGGCTTTTTATAAACCACACTACCATAGCTATGCGAGAAATAAAACAAGTAGTTATTCAAAGTAACCTTATCAGGAAGATTACTATAGTCTGTCCAACGAGAAGATGCTTGACAGTGATAGATGTGTCTGTCATTTTAATTTCAAAGTAGTTTATTTTATTTTACAAAGAAATAAGTTGGTACAACTGGAACGCATTGCAGGATATATTTAAAATTTGATTGACAAGATGACAAGTGATTACTTATTAATTCAAAATATTGTGAAAAAACTGTATAAAACTGAAAAAATGTAATCCAGTTATTTTATTTAATAAAAACGGTATGTGTTAATACAAAACAAACAAGAACAAGACACTACATACCAAAAAAATATAAAAAAGAACTATTATTTACTTTCAAGCTTTATGAAACTACCCGCATTTATGATTATATTTATCAATATAACTTATGTACAAATACAAATTTGTAATATTCCACGGGAATAAATAAAACAACATAGGTAAATAAAACAAACTATTTTATTAATAATAACACCTACCAAATTTTATACCTTAAAGGTTGATTAATTAACTTTAATCTTAATTTTTTAAACCAGTACCTTTGACATTATTTTTCTGCAGTACTAAAATCCATTATTTACCTATCGTGTGATGTCGATATTTTATAGCTACTCCAGTTTTTAGTATGTGTTTAGTTTGATCCTTCTACCATATACGAGATGCACTTATCTACGACGAAATGGTATACAAACTTTATCGATGGCAACTTCATTGGTGTATAAAACTTTCTGCCTGGGCAGCGAGTATAAACCATAAACTGTGCTCTGGGTCTACAGTTAATTTTCACTCGATTTTTCCTCCACTTTACTTCAAAATACACAAAACACACGTAATAATACGAATCAACATGCATCATCTTCCAAAACGCAGGGTATTTAACAAAAGTTGACACAAAATTCTAACCTATAATTTGGCAAGACTTTGACAAGCGTCAAAAATGACAAAAATCTAAAGGCGAGCTCATACGCATCGGCGTCCGTTTGTCGTTCATCGTTCCGTCAAACCAATAAAATTGAAATACGATCTGTCATTTTTTAAATAAATCAGTAAAACTGGTTAAAAACAACAAGACACGACGTATGACGGATTTATATTTAAACCCATCCATAGATAACTTAAAAATTATTAGAAACTTTTTTTAGTAAAATAAATAGATTGGTATGGGACGTCATCTGCTTTTCTTCTGTCATCGTCTGTCGAAATCTTACCTGAGAAAAAAAACAGAGTATATTTGAATATCTTTGAGCATAAGCCCATGAGGCCAAGAAGCAAGTTTCCTCACAAGATCAAATCACTAGTAACATATCCATTCGTTCTGCCTGCAGATACTGCTTTAATTTTCTTAACAAAATAATGAATACTTACTTATTAAATTATTGTAACTAAATTTAAGTAAACTGTTATAAATCTAAATAATAATGTCCATAAATTAATGTCGATTTTGAAAATAGTTACTGACACTAGAAAATTGCCATGGCGACACCAGCCCTCTTGATTGCCATTTTATTGAAAAATCGCTTTTTATTCAAAATCTGAGCTAGATAGGTATAGGAAACCCTACTATAGTTTGAAAGAGCATTTAAATCTGCTTTGATTTATTTTAAAAAAATACAGGGTGTTGTATTTGAAATAACGAAGTTTTTATGTAAAATAAATATTTAAAATAGACCAGCAATTTTTGATACCCCTGTATACATTAAACGAAACAATTAAATTTTTCAGTAAAGTTTATTTCTCTGGCTTAAAAGTCAGCACAAGAATTAATTCTAAAAAGCAATGTACAGGGTGTTAATAATCTATTCTATTGTAGCATGCATTTTTAAATATCTTTAAATATCTCAAAAACCAAAGATTTTAAACACATTTAACCCTTATAATAAATACCTTTTTTTGGGCTCAGGAATCCAAAAATGAAATAAAATATCGGGTGTTCCATAAGAAAAAATATAACTTTGGTATAGATCTTAGTTCTGAAACACCCTGTACATTGCAAAATAATTTTAAATTGTGCACATTGCCTTCCCATATATACCCATAAAATATTTTGTTTCTACATCTTTCCGTTTTCGTATTATCAACCGAGGCGAATGAGGTGCGCCACCCTGTATATATTAAACCTACCTATTTCAACCAATTCCTTCCTCTTCAAAGCAGCGTGTGTACACGTCATTGCAATAATTTTAGCTTCTTTAACAAGAAGGTACTTAGACCTATCTAAGCCGGACCTTAAGAGCTCAAAAGCTCTAAATTCTTCAAGTTCCTTGAAAATATGCTCAATGTATCTAAAGCAACTTTCCGCTACTTCTAAGTCTGCTTCAAAGTACTCTCCCTTAAATAATGGTTGCGGAGCGTTATCAAAAAATGTGTGAAAAGGAAATTCCTGAGATATCGTTTCTATAGCTACGGGTTTTCCGGATTTTGGCTTCACCACGCTTAGAAAATGTTCCCATCTTGATAAAATTTGATACAAGTAGAAATATCCCGCTGTCTCGCAGGTGTAAGCTTGATCGCCTTCGACTTTGAGCGATTCTTGAAGTTTTTGTACTTCATTGAGCAGATCTATACGTTTGGCCAGGACGTAGTTCACTCTACCATATCTACTAAAATCCTGTAAAAAGTATTTACAAATTTTTATAACAAAACTATCTTTTAAGTACTTAACGTGTTTTAAGTAATGCTAAGTTTACAGGGTGTATCAAAAAACATGTGCCATCTCTCTTTGTTTCGTAGCCACAATAGGTTAAAATCTTTATCATTTTTCGATTTATTACAATTTAAGCGCTTTTAGCGATTTGAATAAAATTTTGAGGGTAAAAGTTACTAAAAATGCGACATTTTTTAGTGCTAAAAAAGTGTCTACATATTCACGAGGGAAGTGCTTAAGAGTTATCATATTCTAAAAAAATATGTGCGCCACTGACTTTTTTCCTCTTTGTGTAGTAATTGGGTAGATCGTTAAATGGCTGGTTAAAAGTTTCTTGATATTTTGTCTCCTTGATAAGATAAACGCAATTTAATTAATTTGCCTTAATCCAATTCTAATAGCAAACTTTAAAAAAATTAACGTCATTAACTTGCCAAAGTGTTAAATTAGTACCCATTGATTCCTCATTAAAATATATGAAAAAAGTTCCTATAAATATGGGTGTGGAAATGCATAGTTTTAAAGTTAGGGGATGTTAAAACTTTTCATAGCAGGACTTAAATACCATTATTTTTGGGGAATTTGTAGGTAGCACTGTACATTATTTAATTAACAACCTCCGTTACGCAGATGACACCGTAGTGATCGGATAGTCTAAAGAACAGCTACAGACTCTGATGAACATCCTAACAGAGCACAGTACCAGAATGGGTTTGGAGATAAACGCATCTAAGACCAAAACTATGGTGTTTTCTCTGACCTCTCAAGATCACCAATTGGACATTGTTGTTAATAACACCACTTTACATAATGTACAAAAGTACTGTCACCTGGGTCGGGAAATAAACAGTCAGCTCGACCACTCTATAGAGATTAAAAGGAGAATAGAAATCGCTCGTGCAGGATTCGTTAAGATGCGAAACGTACTCTGCAACCCGCGTTTGTCCATAGGGGTAAGGTTGAGAATACTCAAGTGCTACGTTTGGCCTTTGTTGCCAACACGGGTGCGGAACTTGGACCCTAAAACAGGAGGACATCAGGAAGGTGGAGGCATTCGAAATGTGGCTTTATATGTGGATATACTGACCAGAATGAAAACCCGTACCCACTTAGCCAACACAACAAAAATAAGGAAAACCGCTTAGCTCGGGCATATAATGAGATACGAAGAATACGAACAGCTTCAGCTAATACTTCAAGGTAAAATCGAGGGAAAGCGCGGCATAGGGAGGAAGAAGAAATCGTGGCTTCGAAAGATACGAGATTGGACAAATATTTCAAACGGGAATACTTTAATACATCGAGCCCAACATAGGGAAGATTTTGCCATAGTGGTCGCCAACCTCAACGGAGACGGCATCTAGGAGGAGGAGGAGGAGCACTGTACATCAGTGTTATAAATTTTAATAAAATTTACTAATAAATTACATTAAATAAATAATTTAGTATTTTCATTTTAATTTTATTAATAATCACAATAATTATTGTGATTAATAAAATACCGCTTATCTCATCGAGGAGATCGAAATGGACAAAATATCAAGTAACAACTTTTAATCGGCATTAAATGGCCTACACAATTTGGCTAATAAGAAAAAAATCCTTGGCGCACAAGTTTTTTTAGAAAAAAGTTCCAGTGATAACCCATATGCACGTCCCTGGTGTATCTGTTGACATTTTTTTAACATTAAAAAATATGTAGCATTCATAGAAACTTTTACTCTCCAAATATCATTCATGTGCAATCGAAAAAAATGAAGACTAACCTCCAGTAGATACAAAACAAAGCGGAATCGGACTTATGTTGATATGAAAAATAAATCTTATTTTTATGTGAGGACTATCCTCACGAGATATGGCATATGTTTTTTCAAACACCCTGATTAGTGTATATCCATATTTAATAAAGACAAACAGACGCCAAATTTTCATATAATATTACTGATGTTCTTTGCCAAGATTATGTACTGCAGAAACGTAAAACTTCAAATTAAATTAAAGTAATTCAAACTTTAAGCTTCATTCAGAACCTCCCAATTAGTGGCATAAATTAGTGGTTTCAATTAGCGTGGAAGTTTGTCCCTTTAATTTGAATGTAAGCATTCAAAACGTCTAAATTAGTGGTAGTCATTTTCAATTAGTACTAATTATACTTTTTACTTATACTTCAAAAATTCCACTAATTATACTACAAAATTTGCGGAGAATGTAATTTTGACCTTTGATTATCATCCGTTAAGAGAAATTGTGGTTAGAATTCAAAAGCTTATTGTTTTATAGGCTAAATATTTGGCTTTCTCTATGCATACAAATGATTACCGCAAGCTGTTGCTATTATATTCTATTAATTTTAATCGTGTTTTTTAAACATTACGAATGATCGTAAACTAAAAAGTATAAAGTGTAATTGAAATCACTAATTGCGAGGTTCTGAATGAAGCTTTAGTAGGATACTTTATATCAATTTATAATACACAATATCCACAGTTAGGCCAGTCGGCAAGTGCATCGATGGCGGGAGCAAATCCGGATAAGCTGGAATAAGTTTTATTTTGTTTATTTTGGTGTCGAGAAGCACGTATTAAATTTGCACTCCCCGTAAAGCCCGGATTTGGTTTGGTTTGGTTTGGTTAGGTGGTAATAGATTTTACGAAACACTGGTATCTGTACTTATCAAATGAGTCGCATTTTTTGGATCCATATAGATGAAGAAGAAATCGTTCTCCATCTTCTGGGGATGCGTTTGCGTGTGTGAAAGTTTGTGCAGCTGTCTGTAATAATTATTTTTCTTTCTGTAAAACTTTAACGAATTTAATTTTTTCTTGTCTGTATAATGCGGATGTGGTGTCGCAGCCACTAAATGCATGGAGAAATAAAAAGAGTAAGGTTCTGGGAAAGACAAACTGCCTAGAATAGAGGAAATAATAACTGCTTATAATATATTTAGCGTGTTTAAACCGAGATAACTTGGAAACGGGTCGTCGCACGGAAAAAGCACATAGAACGTTTTTTATAGACTTTTTCCTCTTCTTTAATTTTGGTCTGTACATTTTTTGTACTAAAGTTGATAGAAATCGAGTTATTCACAAATAATGAAAAATATACCGAATTTTAGCCGCTTTTTCCAAGATGGCGGCCAAATCCGGGCTTTGGGGGTGGTGCAAATTTAACACGTGGTTACTTACACTAAACTAAACAAAATAGAATTTATTCTAGCTTGTCCAGATTTGCTCCCGCCATAAGCTATTTTTTAATACTTGGCGATTGGCGAGTAAATATATTAGTACTGTAATATTTCTGGCATTGTATTTATCCAGTAATATATTAATACAATAATACATACGTAAAATCTAAAATAACTCCAAAATTTATTTTCATTCCTAGAATTTTAATTATTTTTTCTACTTCGAATTTTAATTATTTTTTCTACTTTGCAAAACCTGAGTAAACTAAAAAATAATAGGATATTTTAAGGAAAGTGTTTATAAAATATCATTTAACGTTTTAGATTTATGGCTATTATAAAATCAAATTCTAAAGTTTGTAAAACGGTATGTAAATAAGCATACCATTATGTTTTCTTGGAAATATTTATAAAAATATACAGTGCGATTGAATGAAAAAATGACGTGCGATATTTTATTTATTGACTTAGTTTGCATTATTGTTTTAGTTTGCATTTTGTTTAAGGTCAGGTTAAAATATTCACCTTTTCAGTCTCCAAAGCTTCTTCACCATGACCCAAACGAAGTAAGTGTCTTTCGTCGATGTCCAATGCCACGATTTTGTCGAAAAGTTGATTTAGAGCTTGATTGGAATGAGTGACAATCAGAGTTCGTTGATGAGGGAAGTTGTGGTATAGATTCGAGATGATCTGGACAGCAACATCAGTTTTCCCAGTTCCTGGAGGACCGACAACCAGTGTTAAACCCGGTTGCATACCTGATTTAATCGCCTCAACTTGAGTGGGAGTGAATGGAATAATATTTCTGGAAAGCAGCAGAACGAAAAATTAACATAACAAATATTACTAAAGTTCGTTATTATAAAAATATTCATTTTCAGCAGTTTATAAAAAAAAAGATTTAAGAACGCTGAGTAGAGTAACCGCATCTAAAGAAGCCACAGCGTCATCTATGACACTACCGCCTTGTATCGTTAACCTATAAGGATAACAGACTTTTAGGCAGCAGTCCATTGACAGACTTTTCAAACTTAAGGTATTATTACTGTATTTTGTAATATATAGTCTGTCCAGCGACAGGATTCCTGACAGTGACAATTGTTTCTGTCATTTTTTGAATGTCAAAATCTCTGTCGAAATCTTCCCCAATTAGTAACACAGACTATACTCTGTTTTTTTTTCTCAGGTAAGATTTCGACAGGATGACAAAAAAAACAGATGACATCCATACTAATCTTATTATTTCACTAGAAAAAGTTTCTAATATTTTTTAAGTTAACTATGGACAGGTTTATATATAAATCCGTCGTACGTCGTCTCTTGTTTTTAACCAGTTTTATTGGTTTATTTAAAAAAATACAGAACATATTTCAATATTATTGGAGTGACGCAACGATGAACGATGTATGGACGCAGAAGCGTATGAACTCGATTTAAGATTTTTGAGGCTCGTCAAAGTCTTGCTAAATTATAGGTTATAAATTTGTGTCAAATTCTGTTAAATACCCTGCGTTTTAGAAGATTATAAACATTTGCGAATTGTTTTTGCATTTTGGTTCGTGTTATTATGTGTTTTGTGTCTTTTGAAGTTAGGTGGAGCAAAAATCGAGAGAAAATGTACTGTAGACCCTGATCTCAGTTTATAGTTAATATTCGGTCCTAGACAGAGAGTTTTATGCACCAATAAAGTTACCATCAGTAAAGTTTGTATACCATCTCGAATATGGTACTAAAAACAGGAGTACCTGTAAAATAACGACATCACACGATAGATAAATAATAGATTTTAGTACTGCAAAACAAAATTAAGATTAAAGTTAGTTAATCTTCTTTTAAGATATAAAATTCAGTAAGTGTTATTATTAATAAAATATTTTGATTTATTTATGTGGTGTTTTATTATTCCTGTGCAATATTAAAAAAATTGTATTTGTACATAAGTTATATTGATAAATATAATAATAAATGCAGGAAGTTTCTTGAAGCTTGAAAGTAAGAAATCTTTTTTTTTATATATTTTTTTTGGTATGTGGTGTTGTGTTTTTTTTCACAATATTTTGTGTGAAGTAATCACCTGTCACTCAAATTTTAAATATATTTATTTCCTGCTATGCGTTCAAGTTGTACTAACTTATTTCTTCTGTCGAATAAAATAAACAACTTTGAAATTAAAATGACAGTGAAGATTTTTGTCGTTGGGCAGACTATACATACATAAAACATAAGCAATCTAGCAAAAAAGGAAGAAAGCATTATTTCAGAAGATTTTTCAGGCTTAAGAAACAACTAAAGAAAATATTTCCTTAATAATCTATTGATTCAACAAAAAAAGCAAAATCAATCACTAATACACCAAAACACATTACTTTTGCACTGGATGCGCGTTTCGCTGACCATGTTAGCATTATCAGCAGATAATTAAAAACTGATAGGTTTAAACTGAGTTTTTAATCATCTGCTGATGATGCTAATATGGTTAGCGAAACGCACGTCGAGTGCAATAGTAAAGTATTTGGTGTATTGTGGTAAATTCCTGTTTAATTTTGCTGTTGTTCAAAAAATGTTCAAACACCAAAGGTTCCAACCCTCAATTGCAATCTATTGATTTAATATTCAACAATTTTTAGACTATATATATGTTAGAAGCACATTAAAAATGATTCATTTTAACCTAAAAATATAAGAAACTTATGCTTACTTTTTTGGTTCATTAAAATGAAAAGGTCCTCTTCTAGGAATAACGTGAGGCTCCACAATAATAACTTTCTTTTTTTCTGCGTCTTCCTCTTGGCCCAAGTCTTCAAAGGTCAACTTAAACGGTCTCACCAGTTTCTTAGGATCGTCTGTTTTAAATTTGATTTGATAATCAGGAAAACAGGATCTCAGATGATCAGAATCAATAAAAGTGTCGTTATAGTCGAGTGTCGAGATCTGATTGGGCATTTTCTCATAGTGAGCAGCACTAGGATCGCCATATCCCAAAATAATGTCGTGCAACCATTCTGGGACTACACATTCGGTGTTCATTAGCTCCCTTATGGTCTCTAGTACGGCTTTAAAGTTGTTTTCTTTAGGTTTTCGTCTCATTATAATGTTGAAGCCTTCATAAACATCTTCTTTGCCTTTGTTCGCTTCGCTCATATCGTCCCTATATTGGTTGCAATCTAACCAAACTCTGTAAGTTCTTCTGTCGCCTAAATACAATAATAAATAATGATAAAACCGCCATATCAGTTTCAAGTAAAAGAATTGTTTGTTTTAACTTCACAATGTAATTACTTACCTGGTAATACTGGTTTTGGATCGGGACCATCTTCAATAACTCTCCCATTACTGTCTAGCATACCTTCGATTTCACAACCTCTAATAGCTTGAAGACCCACTTGAGGAATAAAGGGTTCTTTATAGTCATATTTTGTACCTACAGAAGAACTAAGTTAATTTAGAATACCGTACTGGCAACTCTTACTTTTGGGTCGGTATTTACATGCGTGGAAGTAAATCGCATAGGGATCTTATTAAGTCGGAGTGAGAGAAATGTGACGTGCTGTTGCGGCGTTGCCACATTTCTCCGGTACGCCTTTCCCTATCAAGTAAAGTAAAATCACGATCGCAAACCGCTTTTTTTAAGAGTTTTTTTTGAAAAGATAATTAGATAAAATCATTAGATATATTTCTGAGCATCTGAAGTGGAATTATAAGGATATCGTTAAGATATCGTTAGGGTGTCTATTTTTTTATAACGAGAAAACGTCAGTGGATAATTTAAAAGTTCATAATGAATAATAAGGCATCGCGATCATTTTAAAACTCAGCTTTTTAACACATAACACGCGATAACTCAAGAACCACATTAGATATTGAAACTTATTTTTTTTATTTTCAAGTTTGGATATTTTACAAGATGTTACATACGAAAAATTCGATAGGTTTGTTTTTCCAAAAACCCATCCATTTACTTTTAGTGCATTGCAATTTTCAGCAATCGTGTAACTTTTTTATTTATAAAGATTTTCACATACTGTCTACGAAGAAAATATAGCAGAAATATTAAGAATGTTTAAAAAAAACTACAATCAATTATTTCTAATGGATTTCGAGATATCGATTTTTGAATTCAGAGTTCTAATAGCGCGACCACTGTCGAACACCAATTCAATTCCATTTATTTTTACCAAAAGTGCAAGTGTTAACTTGAACTTAAAAAAAATACAAGCTATAGGGATTATAGGGAAAATTACAACAACTCGTTAATAAATAAAGAAATAAAGTATCACGAGACGTAACTAAATCGTGAGGCTGAAGGCATGATTTACACCACCTCTAGAATTTTAAGTACTGATTGGGTCGTCGGTCGATGGTCGATCGCGACGAATTTGCTATATCTCCTTCTACTTCCCTTAGCAACGTGCACAGTTTCTCGGTTTATTCACGTTTATTTCATACGTTTGGCAACGTTTTTACTATTCTCTCTTTGTTCAGTACATTATAAACGCATTGTACTTTTCTTACATACGGAAATCTCAACCCAAAACTAACCTTTGCCACCCCTTAGTACCTTCAAATATCATTTGGTCAAGTTGATATAAATCTCTTACCTATTGGATTAGGTGGTTTAACGGTAATAAGGAAACAAACATCGTGTTTCCTCAGGTTCTCCCACTCGACTTTAACGTCATATTTGACAGCTAAATTCACGGTAACATCAGCTCTGACTCTGCTAGGTCTTTTTTCACCTATATTTGGTTTGGCCACTTCAACTACAGCAAAATGTTCAATGGGCTGTGCCATGCGAGCCCATCCGCCCCAGTATGTGCTTTCATCTTCTGCTTTCCTGCATTTCATATTTAAAAGGTTAAAATTATTAATACTTTGGTAGACTAATAGAGGTACTAAGTATACAATTTGAAACAATTAGTAGAGCTCTACAGTATAACGTAAACATAGTTTCTACAATTTCCCCGGATTGTCTTTACAAGAGGAAAAACTTTTATATTATTGACATGTTGAGAAAATGCGTTCTTCATAAAAATTTTTGCTTGTATAAAATTGTTAATCCCGTTTATACTTTTCCAAATTTCCATACCATTTTAGAGAAAATTAAAAAAAAAAACATGAAAATATAGTTGAATTTCTTGAATTTTGAAGTTCTAAAAATCATCAAAGAATGAAATCGAAATTATATTACCATCGAAACATTAACAGAAAAAAATTTAACATATATTCATGCTTTTTTTCTAAAAAAATTCTCTAAAACTGAAAGTTTTCAAAAGTTTAAACGGAATTAACCATTTTAGAACAAGCAAAATATTTGATTAAGAATACATTTTTCTCAAAATGTCAATAATAAAAAAGTTTTTCCTCTTGTAAAGACAATCCGAGGACATACTGGTAAATAAAAAACTACACTTACCAAGGGCAAAGACGACTGACTGCATCTTCGATGTCTTGTCTTATTTCATCTGTAAGAAGTGATTACGTAGAATAATTAATATAGAAAAAATTAGTATTTAAAAAAAATATGATTGGACCAATTTAATTTTTTTAAATACTCGTAATAACATATGACAGTTAATCAGAACGTCAACGCCTAAATAAACGTGTCTGTGAGAAAGAGTTGAAGCGAATTTTTCTGCATCCGTCATCCATTGATACGATCATCTGACTGCATTCTGATTGGTCTATAATGTTTCCGCGTTTTTTTTATTTTACTTTCATAACAAAAACTTACTTACTTTAGATTATCATTGTCAATTATTCTCGACCAATCATCACAAGCGATTCGTATTATCCGACAAACGGAGACATGAGCATTCTATAAATTTAAAATCTACGGAATTTTCTAACCTATTAAAATATTTAAATTCAACCAATATATATTATACAGATTGAGTCTTTATACAGGGTTGTTCACCACATACTACACGGAGTATTGTAGCTAAACAATGAGATTTTTACAAATTGTAAGTTTTGGGTTCGATGAAGGACTATTAGAGGTACAATTTAAAAATAATTTTACAAGATAGAGAGTGTCCCAAATAAGTAAAAAATATCAAAGTTGTATTTTTTTTTAAATAGAACACCCTGTATATTATTACATTTTTAGTTTCTACGATTAAAACAAAGGTAAATTTCATTATGGTTTATTACAGTTAAACCTTACCGTTTTTGAAATATTTTCAATTTTGTGAAATTGCAGCAAAAATTTTAAGGCTTCATTTCTCCAAGGGTATCAAAGTTTTTAATACTAAATATTTACTGAAGTTTATTTATTGATCAGTTATTGTGTTGCAATAATAAAAATAATAGTACCTTATACAGAATGTCTAAAAATTTATTTTAAATATTTATTAGCTTAAAACGGCAATAACTTGTTTAATTTAAATGGAACACCCTGTATATTTTATGAGAATCAGATGCACAATTTAATTGTCTATCAAATTGTATTATACCATTTTTTGCCTATCTCTTTAAGTTTCCGTAGAAAATGTAATTTCCGTAGAAAATGTCTTGTAATTTAGAACTTATTTATCAATATACCCATGGAATATTGACATTTTAGATTATTCTTAAAGATGTACCAAATTTTTAAAGAGTACAGATACTAATATTGTCGATATAATTCGTTTATTTCATTAAAAAATAAAAAAAAACTGTTTAAATATTTGTTAAAGAGGACCAATTAATATGATTCCAGTATTCAAACTACATTAACTGACTGTTTGCGTTGATTAATAATAATTGCCCCAAATACTAAAAAATGTTTGCAAATACACATACAAAACGAGTTTTGTATGTGTATTAGACCGTGTGGTAAAAAGTAACACCTTAAAAATGATATTTCATTTTTTAATAAATGCTTATTTATAACAACAGAGACGTTCATTTTGATAACTTATTATTATATTGATTTCTGACTCAAATCCACATTTATTTAGAATAATTTATTAACGAACACAATTAAGTATGAAATTAATTATTATATGGGCTGAAATAATTGTGTTATATTTAATTAATGGTATACACTTTTATAAAGATTTAAATAGTTTTCTTTTTGCATACAAATGTGCTAGTAATATTATCGTTTTGTTAAAATCGATAATATTACTAGCCTGTGGATTTTGTACATTTGTTGCTTTAAAAACAATCTAAAATGTCAATATTCCATGGGTATATTGATAAATGAGGTCTAAATAATAAGAAAATGCATTTTCTACGAAAACTTGAAGAGATAGGTAAAAAATGATATAATACAATTTGATAGACAATTAAATTGTGCATCTGATTCTCCTAAAATATACAGGGCGTTCCATTTAAATTAAAGAAGTTATTGGCGTTTAAAGCTAGAAATTAATTAAAATAAATTTTTAGACACTCTGTATAAGGTAGTATTCTTATTATTGTAACAGAATAACTGATCAATAAATAAACTTCAGTAAATATTTAGTATTAAAAACTTTGATACCCTTGGAGAAATGAAGCCTTAAAATTTTTACTGCAATTTCACAAAATTGAAAATATTTCAAAAACGGTAAGGTTTAAGTATAATAAACCTTAATCAAATTTACCTTTAATTTAATCGTAGAAACTAAAAATGTAATAATATACAGGGTGTTCCGTTTAAAAAAATACAAATTTGATATTTTTTACTTATTTGGGACACTCTATCTTGTAAAATTATTTTTAAATTGTACCTCTAATAGTCCTTCTTCGAACCCAAAACTTACAATTTGTAAAAATATAATCGTTTAGCTACAATACTCTGTGTCGTATGTGGTGAACAACCCTGTATACTTTACTAAATAAAAAATTGATAAGTGCTATAATAATTTTTAGGGGTAGTATATTTCGGCCCCACGAACACGTCTGAGGCTTTTTCGCAAAAAAAGATATCGAAAATCGTGCATTTTCTTTAAAATGTTCCTGTATATTTTAGAAAGCTTTTTAGAACTGCCTGTTTACAACAAATATATTCCCACGATATAATTTCTTAATCTCTGATATTACCAATGACATCTATATAGATATTACATCATACTGATGGAGGGATATGTTGTCCGTCATTAATTTTTTACCCTCCTTAAAATGTAAAAGTATATAAAATGGAAAGGGAATAACCACTTCCTGATAACAAGAATGTCCCAAATTTGAAAATAAAAGAATTTCAGACTTCCATTGTCTTTATTTGTTTTGATTAACACAACGTTTCGGTCAGAACGATCACTGACCGTTATCAAGTGTAATCTAATTTAATTTCTAAAACTACTGAGCTTCTATATTGCGATCAGGCGTGAAAAATAATACATACCGTGATAAAAAATACCCGTAAAAAAGTTGGGTGCAGTCACCGTAAGGTTGTGCACTTAGAATGCATTGGAGCGTTTTATCAGTGGTTGCCATATGGTGGGTATTTCGGTACTAGGGTTACTTAAAATGTTATTATTGCTTGCTATAAAAACGGCTTCTGTAAATTTACGCTTTTTCCAATTAGGTTCCCTGTGGATAACCTGAGCTTCCGACCACTTTATATTGCGCTGTTTTGACCAAACATGGTCCACAATACCTAACTTCATTGTTTCACCTCTTTGTACAAGTTTTTTTTTGCTCGTTAAGTTGCACATTTTGAGATGACGTTTATTAGTCTCTCTAATATACGACACATCATTTATTACACCCCCGTTATTAGTGAAAATAGGAGGATACGGTTTGCACAAACCTGTCCCACGTTTTTATCAAATGTTCCGTTTTTTAACAGAAGCTGTAAACAGAATTTTCATAGCCCTGTTCGTTTCTGAGCTACAGGGTCTTTTTGAAAACGTTGCAATTTGGGACACCCCCCCGTATTTCTGTTATTGTGAAAGATATCGAGAAGGCGAAAATTGTTTCTTGTAGAACTTCTTACGTGAAATACAGTGGCGTAGTCTGATTTTCTAAGAAAAAAATATTTTTGAAGATATGAACTAAAGTTATGTTTTCTCAAATGGAACACCCTCTATATTTATAAATCATATGATCTGGCTTGCCTATGAGCTTCTCAAAAATATACACGTTATATTTATTTCCATTATTTCACTACTACTCAAAATACGCTGTAAGAATGTTTTCATTGCTTTGATTCCACTCTTTTGTTTGTTTTTTTTTTTCGTTTTCTGTGTTTAATTAATGCGCATCACAGAAAATGTAGTGGAAATGGCAACATTGCATTCTCTTCTGTCTGTATCATGTCAAATCATGTGTTAAAATTCTCCGTAACGTCTGATAAGATATGTGTTAAATAGTACCAAAATTAAATTAAAATATTTTGAAATTCAGTGCATAATCAGAAAAATGCAAAATTCGTATCTAGATAGTTCACCGGACTCTACAAACCCTATAGTATTTTACAGAAAAGAAGTTCTCTACTCCAGTAGCCAAATAAAAATATACACATTTTCCAGTAATGAGTCCTGCATATCATATATTTAATTATTGATTGTAATGCACCAGTAGATTAATAATCCCCTTATACACTTTTATCTTTTTGACGCAATAGATGCTTCTGTCAACCGTAAAAATAGAATTAAAATGAGTTTCTCAAAATCAGATAAAAAACTAATTAAAATGTTATGTACGTCAATAGATGTATGTACCTATATCTTTACTACAATATTGAAAACGTCATATGCAAAAATGATGAATCTACTAGCGCACCCATTTCAAGAAAATACTGAGAAAATATGGGCAAGGTTAAAAAAACAAGTGTATAAAAGTCATAACATACATCTCAGAAGTGACGTAATTTCATATTTGTAATCTTAATATACTATTTACAATATTCATACCCTCCATTGACGATTAAATGAAACTACTAAATATGGAAAATTTCAGTTGCGTCTACACCTTTTGTAAAATAAACTTTTTTTTACTTTTATTAAATTTAATATAATTGCTTCTCTCTTATAGTAAAAATATAACAAATCCAGGTTATAATATCCAATAATACTCTAAAAGTCGTAAAAAATAAGTCGTAAAGAACTTTCAATTTCAGCTAAAATTTTATTCACCAAACTACGTAGTCAATAGACTATAAATCCCATTTTAAAAGTAAATTCCTAAGATGCATAGTGTTAAAAACAGTAAATGTACCTAAAATATTTATTTAAAGTGTTGTTTTATTTCTATCTAACATCTGTGTTTTGAAACATGTTGATGTCCAGATGTAAAACCAGTATGATTCTAATTACATCTTTAAAAAAATAGACGAAATCGCCTCGTGGCAAATCACATACACAAACGGAGTATTGGTTAGAAATGTAAGAATAAATCGACATCTTATCGATATTTTACTTAATTATCGATTGTCAAATATTTTTAGTGCTATTTTGAAATACATACACTGATATACAGGCTGATCCGAACTGTATTCCGGAAACTTCGCCAGCATATTTTGCAGATAAAATAAGTAAAAAGTTCGTATAAATGTACGCCCTAAAATGCTTAGTTTCGGAGATACAGGGTGTAGAAGTTTCATTTTTATTTCGATGTTTTTCAAATAATTTATGAAATAACGTCAATATTTGGATGAAAATTGGTGGTTGGGAGTCTTTTGACATATGAAATTTGATTTTGATGACAATATGACTCCTACTTGTAGAGGGAGCCACCTACACATTTTTTAACTGGTCTGAATAGTAATAACTTTTCGTCTGTACCTGTATAAAACTACTGAGTAAAATTATACATCTACGACGGTTTTTACGTAAAAAAGGTCTCTTGGTAAAAATCGCTACGAGTAATGGTTCTCGAGATAGTTGGAATCAAAATTATCAATACTTGTTATTGACAAATTAAACATGTTGACTAAAGGTCTGTTCCCAGAAGAATCCCTGACTAGTCAGCGCGTTTCTTATTGGTTGAAATGCGTTTTAACCAATGAGAAACGCGCTGACTAGTCAGGGATTCTTCTGGGAACAGACCTTAAATAGTTATTAGACTGAAATCATAAATTTAAAATGTTTTGTGCCAAAAGTTCTTTATCATCATTTTTTCTCAGAAAAATTTATGATTAATTTAAAAAAATAAAAAACTCCGAAATTTATTATTTCAGTCAAATAACTATATCTCTATTCAGTGTTCATTTCTTGTCAATAGTGACATGTTGACATTTCCGTTCTAAATATCTTGAGAACGGTTGCTCGTAGCGATTTTTACAAAGAGACATTTTTTACGTAAAAAGTCACAAAAATGTATATTTTTTCACTCAGCAGTTTTATACAAGTCCGGACGAAAAGTTATTACTCTTCAAAACAGTTAAAATACATGTAGGTGGCGCCCCCTACAAATAAGAGTCATATTGACACCAAAATCAAATTTCAAACGTCAAAAAACTCCCCGACACCAATTTTCATTCAAATATTGACATTACTTCAGAAATCATTTAAAAAAAAATCGAAATTAAAATGAAACTTCACCACCCTGTATTTCCAAAAACTAAGCATTCTAAGACATACATTTATAAGAACATTTTTGCTTATTTTTATCTGCAGAATATGCTGCCGAAGTTTCTGGAATACAATTCGGACCACCCTGTGTACAGGATTATTTGCATCATTCAACGCGGAGTATTGTAGCGACACGATTAGATTTTTAGAAATTGTGAGTTATGGGATCGTTGAAGAACTACTAAAGCTACAATTTAAAATTATTTCGAAAGGTATAGAGTGTCTTAAATAAAGAAAAAATATCAAAGTTTTATTTTTTTAAATGGAACACCCTGTCTATTATTACATTTTAGTTTCTACGATTAAAATAAAGATACATTTTATTAAGGTTTACCGCGCTTTAATCTTACCGTTTTTTTTAAATATTTACGATTTTGTGAATATACAGTAGTAACAATTTTAATACTTCATTTCTCTAGGCGTATTTAAAATTTTAAAACCAAATATTGTTCTGAAGTTATTCTATTTACTAAATTTTATCTTGCAATAATAAAAATTCTACTACCTTATACTGAGTATCTAAAAATTTATATTAAATAATTACTACCTTTAAACGAATGGAACACCCTGTATAATAATGAAACACACTGTATAATAATGGAACACCCTGTATATTTTACGAGAATTGGATGCACAATTTAATTGTCTATCAAATTGTATTATACCATTATTTACCTATCTCTAAGTTTTCGTAGAAAATGCACGCATTTGTTATAATTTAAACCTTATTTATCAATATACCCATGGAATATTGACATTTTAAATTATTTTTAAAGATGTAACAAATTTTCAAAGAGTACCAGATACTAATATTGTCGATATACAGGGTTGTTCACCACATACGACACGGTGTATTGTAGCTAAACGATTAGATTTTTACAAATTGTAAGTTTTGGGTTTTTTGAAGGTCTATTAGAGCTACAATTTAAAAATATTTTTATAAGATACAGATTGTCCCAAATAAGTAAAAAATATTATAGTTGTATTTTTTTAAATGGAACACCCTGTATATTATTCTATTTTTGGATTCTACGATTGAAATAAAGGTAAATTTTATTAAGGTTTATCACACTTAAACGTTACCGTTTTTGAAATATTTTCAATTTTATGAAATTGCAGTAAAAAATTTAAGGCTTTATTTCTCCAAGACTATCAAAGTTTTTAATACCAAATATTTACTGAAGGTTATTTATTGATCAGATATTGTGTTGCAATAATAAAAATTTTACTACCTTATACAGAGTGTCCAAAAATGTATATTAAATAATTACTAGCTTTAAACGGCAATAACTTGTTTAATTTAAATGGAACGCCCTATACATTTTACGTCAATCAGATGCACAATGTAATTGTCTATCAAATTGTATTATACCATTTTTACCCATCTCTTCAAGTTCTCGTAGAAAATGCATTTTCTTATAATTTTGACCTCATTTATCACTATACCCATGAAATATTGACATTTCCGATCTTTTTTATAGCACCATAATATGTACAAAACGTACTGGTGGTAAATATTGCAAGCCTATTGGCATACAGAAAAACTATTTAAATCTTTGTAAAAGAGTATACCAATTAAGTATACCACCATTATTTCCTACCAAAAACACCAAAAATTAGTTAATTACATACTTTTAAATTGTTTTAATTAATAAATTATTCTAAATAAATGTGGATTTGGCTCAGAAATCAATATAATAATAAGTTATGAAAATGAATGTCTCTGTTTTTATAAATAAGCATTCGTCAAGAAATGAAATAAAATTTATAAGATGTTACTTTTTACCACACTGTCTAATACACACACAAAATTCAGTTTTTTAGTATTTGGAGCAATTATTACTACAACGTAAACAGTCAATTAATGTAGTTTGAATATTGGGATCATATTAATTGGTCCTCTTTAACAAAAAATATTTAAACAGTTGTTTTTTTATTTTTTAATCAAATAAGCGACAATATTAGTATCTGTACCCTTTGAAAATTTACTACATCTTTAAAAATAAGCTAAAATGTCAATATTCCATAGGTATAGTGATAAATGAGGTCTAAATTATAAGAATATGCATTTTCTATGAAAACTTGAAGAGATGGGCAAAAAATGGAACAATACAATTTGATAGACAATTATTACATTGTGCATCTGATTCACGTAAAATATATAGGGTGTTCCATTTAAATTAAACAAGTTATTGCCGTTTAAAGCTAGTAATTATTTAATATAAATTTTTGGACACTCTGTATAAGGTAGTATTTTTTTTTATTGCAACACAATATCTGATCAATAAATAACCTTCAGTAAATATTTGGTATTAAAAACTTTGATAGTCTTGGAGAAATAAAGCCTTAAATTTTTTACTGCAATTTCATAAAATTGAAAATATTTCAAAAACGGTAACGTTTAAGTGTGATAAACCTTAATCAAATTTACCTTTATTTCAATCGTAGAATCCAAAAATAGAATAATATACAGGGTGTTCTATTTAAAAAAATACAACTATAATATTTTTTACTTATTTGGGACACTCTGTATCTTGTAAAATTATTTTTAAATTGTAGCTCTAATAGTCCTTCAACAAACCCAAAACTTACAATTTGTAAAAATCTAATCGTTTAGCTACAATACTCCGTGTCGTATGTGGTGAACAATCCTGTAGTTCGCTTATTTCATTAAAAAAATTTTAAAAAACTGTTTAAATATTTTTGTAAAAGAAAACCAATTAATATGATCCGAGTATTCAAACTACATCAATTGATTGTTTGCGTTGATTAATAATTGCTCCAGATACTAAAAACACTGGATTTTGTATGTGTTTTAGACAGGGTAGTAAAAAGTAACACCTTGTAAATTCTATTTCATTTTTTGACGAATGCTTATTTATAACAACAGAGACGTTCACATTCATAACTTATTATTATATTGATTTCTGATTCAAAATTTAGCATAATTTATTAACTAACACAATTAAATATGTAATTAATTAATATTACGGCGGAAACATTGGTGGTATATTTAATTGGTATAAGCTTTTACAAACATTTAAATAGTTTTCTTATTGTAAACAAATGGGCTAGCAATGGGCTCTTTCACTATATTTTGGAATTCGCATAATTGAATAAAGCAATTAATTCTAGAATTTTCTGCTATCTCACTTTTGGAAAACTTGAAGTCGTTCTTAAGAAAATAAATAAAAACAAAAAAGCCCAGAATAAAAATCCGCCCTTTATTTTTAATACATACATACATACATACATACATACATACATACATACTGCCATTACTCGCTGACGAGTATTTGACACGCATCAGAAGATGGTCACGCAAGGCGTTTTCTTTCTTGAGCTTTTCTGTGACTGAAAAGCCCGATACGTGATGTTATCTGTCTACCGCACTCCAGACATTCAAAAATCTCATTGCTTTGTTGCCTCTTTACTTTTTGGTTGTCGCTGTTAACTGACTTTACAATTCTTCTCCATTCATTTGTATTGTGAGCTGCCTCTTCCCACTCATTCTGCTTATTAATTCCCTTTAAGTTTTCGCTGAAAATATCCTTGAACTTTTTGAGTTGTCCACCCGGCCTCGTCTTACCGTCTACAAGCTCAACGTAAAGCAGAGATTTTGGTATGCGGTTTTCTTGCATTCTGCATACGTGACCAGCCCATCTTAAGCGGGACTTTGTAATCATGACTTCAATACTCTTGCAGTTAGCTTTTTCAAGAACCGATACGTTTGAGACATGATGGAACCATTTTATTCTTATGAGTTGTCTAAGATGTCTCTGTTGCAATTTGTTTAATGCGTTCATGTGTCGGCGGTACGGCACCCAGGTTTCGCTTACATATAACATGGTGGGAATTATTATTGCTCGGTACACTGCAATTTTTGTTTTTGTGCTCAAGTCATGATTGTAGAAAACCCTGTCTTTTAATTTCCAGAATGCTCTTGAGGCGCTGCTAATCCTGTGCTGAATTTCGGAGTCGATATTGGCCTTTTCCGAAATCAAACTGCCGAGGTAATTGAATTCCGCTACATATTCCAACAGCTCATCTCCGATTTTTATAGCATTGTTGTGATCTTCCGGGGGAGTGCATGTTGAAAAGCGGCAACACCGCCGGGCCACCATGCTGACCCATTTAAAATTTAACTATTTCGGCGTCAACTTTAGGACGGTTATCAGATGACGCCTTTTCGAATCCTGGTTCTGGTACGACCATGATGGAACAAATTATCAAAAAATAACAATTTAAAACTTCAAATTTGATTACAAACTGTCAGAAACGGAGTAAACAAAAAATTTAACCTCAATTTATTATTCAACATGCACGTCAAATCAAATCGCAATGTTGCCAGTTGTTGGCTGGCGCACGGTTCTGCAATGTGATTGGGCGTATTTTTCATACGTCATCAACTGGAACTTTAAAATTATTCCAAATTAAAGCAATTTTGAGGGCCTATAAAAAATTATTCAATGTTATGGAATTATTTTTTTTTTGGATAAATATACTGAAAATAGTCTTCTATTTCAGATTCTGTCCTTGAATTGGGTATTTTATATTTTGTGAGAGCCCATTCTATAGGTTTTAGGATCTGTACATTTTGTACATAGGTATGTTGGTTTAAAAAATATCTTAAATGTCAATATTCCATGGGTATATTGATAAGTGAGATCTAAATTATAAGAAAATGCATTTTCTACGAAAAATGGTGTAATACAATTTCATAGACAATTAAATTGTGCATCTGATTCGCGTAAAATATACAGGGTGTTCCATTTAAATTAAACAAGATATTGCCGCTTAAAGCTAGTAATTATTTAATATAAATTTTAGACACTCTGCATAAGGTATAATTATTTTTATCGTTGAAACACAAAATTTAGTATAGACAAAGACTTCAGTACAATATTTGGTTTTAAAAACTTAAATACGCCTAGAGAAATGAAGCATTAAAATTATTGTTACTGCGTTTTCACAAAATCGTAAATATTTCAAAAACGGTCAGATTAAAGTGCGGTAAACCTTAATCAATAATATATAATCAATCAAGTCAGTTTGTGTTGTTTCGGCAATTCTGGGATTCTCTTTTTCGTCGCTCGGTTAATACGGATTTCAACGGCGCACTGTGGGTTAAAGTGGGAAAGTAAGAGTGGTAATAAGTATATTCCTGGTTTTAAGAATTGTTTAGCTTCTAATCTTAAAAAAATGTGAATACTTCTTATTAAAAGAAGCAATAATAGTACCCTTATAGTACACATTAAATCTTTTTAGTACATTTTTGCTATACCGGAAGTCTCAAAAGTGGATCAACCTTATAACTTTTTTATTTTTTCAGATAAAAAAAAACGATATTTAGTATGTTAACATATGACATAAATCAGGATCGATTGACGTACTCAATTAGTTTCGGTCACTTCCTGTTTCACAGGAAATTACTACAACTTTTAATTTTTAATTAGTACCTTCGATATTATATTTATTTTAATTGATAGAAACTGTGACATTCTGAATAGATTGAGACACACACATATCATATGTCATTCTATTCAGAACTAAAATATCAAAACATATCATATGTTTTGATATTTCAGCTTAAAAAAATTGTATTTTAAATTTCAACCAAAGTGTTACTAGTATTAGACAATAATTATTTTTAGTTAAAAAAGTTAAAAAAGTTAAAAAATGCAACATAAATCAATTTAAGAACGATGTTTTAATTACCCCAAAGGTAATAAAACGGAACATTTTGAAATACAAATACTCAAAAAAATAATAAAATTAAAACCTGTTTTTTTTAAATGTCTGGTTATTTGTAAATAGACTGGTATAAAAATGTTATCGTTTACTAAACATTACATTACAGTCTGTTGCATCGACGACCTGGACATAGGAAATCCCATATAAATTTTTAAAATGATAAATAAGTTTTCCCCATTTTATTTTACAGATAAATTTTTTTGAAACTTTTTAAAGAACTCCTTAAAATAAAGCAAATTGTTTGGTTCGGTTATATAATTTTGAATGGTTAATACGGATTCGTTCTTGAGTTATGAGAGATACAAAAATACTAAATTAGACAAAAATTTAATACAATGCGTCTTAATACAAGGTTTAATACAAATCCTGCGGTTGCTATGGAAATTTAGCATACCCATCAAATTTAAATTAAAGTAGAGTTTATTTATTTGCAAAAGAAAAACTAGTAGATATAACTCTAATTCATTATTATTTCATTCATTAAGCATTTCTAAAGGTTACTGTTTACCACTTACATTTCAACTGTAGCCCTGTGTGCGGCGGTGTAACTCAACTCGGGTAATCCAGAGATCGGAAAAAAGATAGTCGGATACTCGAGAGTCTACTGTATTGAAATTTTAAAAACGTCAATATTTGGCATTTCAACTATTTTACCAAACTGGTATGAAAAAAACCGGTTAAACCATTATGTTACTCATATTTTACAGAAAACAATCCTTATCTAGTTTACGAGCATAGTTAACCTGATTTTAAAACGGAGTACAACCTAAATAATCAGGGTCTCACATGTAGGAGCAACAACCGTTTCAGCCCTGCCAAGCTACAAGACAAGGTCTGACAACACACATAGCTAAAGGTTGTCGCCCACTAGACCGCGGCGCGACGCGGCGCGGCGCCATGTGGAAATTTCTTTTGTCTGCTTGCCATGTATTTAAATGGACCAACGCACATTAGAGCGCGCAGCGCAGAAGCGCGCCGCGGGGTTTCCGTCAACAAGTCGAAAGACTTCTCTAGCAACTTTTTTCCGTCTCCCGCGTTTCGGCGCGTTGCAGTGTGCGTACTCACAAGGGAAATAATTTTGCATTCGAGTCTTTTCAGTTGGCTTTTTGACTAGGAACTAGTGATATGTATCAATGGCAGAATTGTATTTTTAAAGGTAAATTAGGCAAATCGATTTTCATAAAGGAATATGATATTTTTTTTAGTCTTCCCTCACTAGAGACAGATGGACGAAATGCCTTTCTATCAAAGATTTAATATAATTGAGGGGTGTAGAGGCAAAACTGGCAATCTCCACTTTTTAACAAAAGTGACAATCTCCAATTTTTAAATTCTAATTACCTAAATATATAAAAAAGATCAGGGTTTTTTTGACCACATAACTAATATACACATCAGAATAAATAAGAATTATCAAAAATATTAGTAATTTGTCTCTTCTGAAAAAATATGATGAGTAGATATACCCGGTGTTTTTTCTTCTAAAACCCTCAATTGAGGAGTGCGTAAAATGTTTCCTTTATATTTTGTAATACTGAAAAAAATGATTTTGTCTTTTATTAAATCTGGAAAAAGATGGTAAAATTCTCCAAACTTCTTTCTTTTTTGGTTAATCGTATGAGTCCAAACTTTTCCTCACCCCCTCTTCCTCTTCCTCTGTTAGAAGAGCACAAAAAATACGCTTTCGTCAGTACTTGAACTCATTGCTTTAAAAACTAAACTACAGTAAGTAAAAAACACTTCAACTATAACTAAATAGCGTTGCCGCGTTTCAAAAGCGCGCTATAGTGGGCGCAGTCCCTTCGCAGCCGGAAAAAATTCTCTTCCCAGCGCCGCGCCGCGCAGCGGTCTAGTGGGCGACAACCTTAAGACGGAAGAGAGACTGTCAGTTATCATTAGACAACTGACGAGGATTAAACGTAAAGGTACATTCAGGCTGAGAGCGTCGAGCGTCGCGTCGCGTTTGTGTCGCGTCCGCGTGTCGAAATGGAATCAATTCACTTAACTTTAGACCGTTCAGGCAGACAGCGTCGCGTTTGGCGTTGCGCTAGCGTCCGCTGAGCGTCGGGGTTCGAGTTCAAAGGGGCGGACGCGACGCAAACGCGACGCGACGCTTGACGCTCTCAGCCTGAATGTACCTTAACATTGGTGGGCCTCGAGCTGACAAAAGGAAGGTCCTGGCTACGGTTGCGTACTACACTAAATTGTACGCGTCCCCAATTTGAGAAACAGCCATTAAATATAAACATTATGAAGCAATGCTGTAAAGAATGAATAGACGCGTGGCCCTGCGTATCACCCCCGCATATCGCACTAGTCCAACCCAAGCGAAACTATTGCTAGCAAAAATATCACCGATTGCTCTTCTGCTAGAAGAAAGAAACTTGATTTATAAAAACGGGAGACTTCCGTGCGGAGGCCAGAAGATTTATGGATAAATAGCAAACAAGATGGGCCGAATACAATCGATGGACTAAGATTTTCATAAAGAACGTTAAATAAGGGACAAACAATAATCAGGGTAGACAATTATGTGACACAAACGTTGACCGGGCACGGGGTGTCTGGTACCTTTCAAGGATCGGCAAGGCTTCTCCCACCTGTTGGTATTGTGATGCTTTTCATTCACCTCTCGACACTGTGGAGTGGAGAGTACGCATACATGCGTATACGCGCTGAACTTGTATGTCAGGAACCCATAACTAGTGAGAACGTTGAAAAAAAAGGCTACGAAACAAAGAAAACAACATAACGCCTAGCATAGGCTGTCTTTGTCACTCACATTACTCAACTTCATAATTCCGTATTCCGTCGTCCATTTTGTCAACTTAGAAGCTGCCTAGCATGCCAATCAATATATCTTCGATTATTCGATTATTCAATATCTGGTAAGTTTGAAATTTCAAACAAATACTTTATTTATAAATACAATACATATTTTTGTTTCTTTAGATTAGCGAAGAACCGCTGATAGAACTTGCCTGGCAGCGTACCTGTGTAACTATCGGTATTATTTCCGGATAATAATTTCAAAACACGTAAGTACCTCTATAGTTTAAGGTAAAAAATGATTTATTTATTAAAAAATGATTTAAATTCTTTCTAGCCTATAATAGTACGATCCCCTTGTTTTTGTATAAAATACATAATAATATATCCAAATGTATGATTTGATAAAAGTATCTTTTAAAGCATTTATTTTTGTTGTTATATTATGCACGTTAGTTTGGTTTATATTTTATTCTGCTTATATTTATTTAGTATAATTAATTTATTTGCCGTTGGGACTGCGTGCATCGAGGCTAAGATAGTGTTTCATTAGGTCATTAAAGAAATTTAAATTAGCATAATATATTCTTTGTGATATTGGTGTGTTATGCAGCTTATTTATTATTACTTATGTATTATCAGTAAATAGATGATAAATATACTATTACAAAGTAATTTTCATAATATGTTTATCTTTCCGAATCACTAGTTATTCACAAAGTATTTTTGAACTAATGAAACTAACTCATTAATGATTATCTTTCTTTTTTAGGTTCCGGGATATTCTTCCCATTCTTAAAATATTAAATTATATACATATTTCAATATTATTATAATACAAATCGTAGCTTAAAAAATAAATAGTTGTTGACTAAATGTGCGTTTTATTTATGTATTATAAATTTTCTCTGAAAATAATAGTATTCTTCTTTAATATCACTGATTTGTTGTGGAAAGTTAATAAACAAATTTTTTAATATTTTAAATTATAATAAAGTAAATCTGCTTAAAAAGATTGCCCCTCCTCTAAGTCCCTCCCCTCCAGTTCCCCTCAATTTAGCTATTCCCTGGCTTAATTCAATATTATTTATTCGCTCAAAAATGGATCTATCGATACTTTTTAAACAGCGACATGCCTAGTTATCGACGTAAATGGTAATTTAATTTGAAATGAAAGAAAAATATAAATCAACGGCATGCTGCACATACTTACACGTCGATTCCAGCCTGAATAAATTAAAATTCCTTAAAAGGTAATCGTGCAGTGTAAGAAATTGCAAATTGAGTTTTGGCAAAGCCAAGCAGCCTTCCCCGGAAAAGTAGGCCGTAGGTACGATATTTTCGTCCCATATAATGGTCTCTGTAGGATACAAAGGCATTTCGTTGAGGGCTTCTAACTGAGATACTCGTCGTTCATGTCTAGATATCTGTAAACATTAAAAGCATGTGTTATATCTGTGGTATGCCATGAATAATTTTGTTTTTCAAACGTCACAAAAGTATTAATTTTTGCGACGACATTGACAATATAAAAAAGTCATTTTAACGCCTAGGCATAAAAGTAATGCACTTTTACGCCTAAGCATAAAACTCCGAAATATATTATTAAACCTCTGATAAAACCTTTGAATAAGAAGACTAAGGAAGGAGCATATCAAAAATCTTAGGTACACCGCGATGGGCCTCAAATATGGCCGACTTAAATTCCGGTTTATCAGTGTCGTTCTAATTTTATTTAAAAAATGTAAAACTATGATGTAGGGTAGACGTGGGGTAGACTCAATAATTTGTTGTTTTATTTTACGTTGTGAATAAATGGTGGTAGTTATTAAAATTGTTATAAATATATATTATTATAATAAAAATAGATAATTTTTAAAAATTACTTATTAATACAAACATCCGATACGCTACTGAAGCAGGTAAGTCAAATTGGTGTACCTAAATTCTTCTTAAAATCTAATTTGATCTAATCTTTGACAAGTAGTAAATAAAAGCAAAAATGCAAGAAAAAATAAATAATTAGTTAATTTAAGATAAAATCATAAATGAGATCGGTTTACTACACGTATGTATATTATATAGTCACTTACTAGCGAAAAGTTGTTCCATTATTTCACTCGATTTTTACCGAGATCTACCGCACGCTAAACAACCAACTATTTTAGAGTCTTTTTCGATAAATCGCGATAGTGTCACTGTGAATTTAAGTTCTGCCACAATTTCCATCTAGATTTACTACCTTTATACAACTATCAGTAGTAGAATAAATAACAAATGACATAAAATAAGCTCCGTAAAGACTGACAAATCTACAAAATTTCCAATCAAATTCAAATGTGTCATATGAATCGTTAAACAGAACTGTCAAGGATCCCCACCCTAGAGTCCTTTTTCCACCCACCATGCATGAATACATGGATAGCATTATGCTCCTTCCTTAGTCTTCTTATTCAAAGGATAAAACTAACAAAAAGTGTCAAATGTTTCCTTGTGTGCTCCTTCCTTAGTCTTCTTATTCAAAGGATAAAACTAACAAAAAGTGTCAATTTCAACAAGCGTAACCATAGTTTCTCGATGAAAGCACTTGTTTAAAAAAAAATTGTGACGTTTGAAAAAAAAGCGTGTTCTATTCGGAGTAAAAATGACTTTTTGTACCTCGTCAGTTATAAAAGTGTTTCCTCTTGTGAAGACAATCCGGAGACATACTGTATATAGTATATACAGGGTGAATCTTAAATAAGAGTAAATACTTTCAGGGGTGGTATATTTCGAACATTCAGGAACATGTCTATGAGATTTTTTCGCAAAAAAAGATGTTGAAAATCGTACATTTTCTTTTAAATTTTCCTGTATAATTTAGAAACATTTTTATAACTGCCTATTCGTCGCAAATTTTCCCCAGGTATAATTTGTTAATCTCTGCTACTACTATGGTTGAGGCACTAAAGGAGATGCAAATCCAGGAAAAATCCGGGGGCTCTCAAATTTTAAAATTATTAAATCATTTTTTTTTTAATTTTCAAACTTGAATAACTCCGTTATTTTGGACTTATTTAAAAAACGGTAAAGAGAAAATGTTTCTTTTATCGCGATCTACCAGCCCGGAAAATATTTGCACTTATATATACTATAATAGACATGATACAGACTATGATAACGATTGACTAAATACGCATTGTATAATGACAATTTCTTTGATAAATTACATTAACATGTTTTACTTGTCAACGTCATAGATTGATTAAACTGCTTCATAATACGATAATACTATAAAACAAATATTTTATCTCAATATTTTTTTTATAAAGATGCAGAATTAACAAATATCATAATACAAAATAAAAACTAATATAATTTACGAGTATACCGGGTCCGTCTCAAAAGTAGCTCACCCCTATAAACTTTTTATTTTATTAGATAAAAAAAATGAGATTTGGTATGTTAGTATATGACATAAATTAGGATTGATTGACGTATTCATTTGTTTTGGGTCACTTCCTGTTTCACCGGAAATTACTACAACTTTTCATTTTTAAATGGCATCCTCGATATATTTTTGCTTTATTCAATAGAAAATGACACTCTGAATAGAATGACATTTCATATGTCAACTTTTGACATTTTCCTTTAAAAAAATTCTATTCTAAATTTCAATGGCTGTGTGAAAAACGCTCATTTTTAATCAAGGAGCCTTAGAAAAATAGATTTGGTCGTCTATGTTTTTCGTGTCTTGTCCTGGCTGGTTAAAAGATGCCCAAATCGTATTTTTAATCATATATCAATTTTTTAAAACGGAACAAGAGTGGGTCATAAGTATATTTGGAAAAAGCATTTTGTACAAATAATTTGGTACCATACACTTTCGAGTCAGATTTTCGTTATGACTGCATGTTACAATTTCAGATAAACCATATGCGAAAATGCCAGAAGTTGACATATGATATGTCATTCTATTCAGAGTGTCATTTTCTATCCAATAAAGTAAAAAAACACCGAGAGTACATCCTAAAATCTTGTTCAGCTCGTAATAAAATTTTAATACCTATAGTTTAATAAAATTTCGAAATTTCTAAAAATACACCGTAAGGATTCAGCTATAAACATAAATACCGTTGATTACAAAATACGGAAAAAGCTATATAGAGTGTTTAAAAAATAAAAATACATATAAAACAACGATTAATATTTAAGCATAGAATTAATCCATGCCTAAACTGTTATCATAATATCATATGTCAATTATGAGGTGTCTTCTAGGAGAATCACCATTAAAAGTAAAAAGATATATATTGTCAAACCACACCTATATAAATATACTCTGTTTTTTTTTCTAAGGTAAGATTTCGACAGACGATGACAGAAAAAAGGCAGACGACGTCCATACCAATCTTTTATTTCGCTAAAAAAAGTTTCTAATCTAATATTTTTAAATCCGCCATGTCGTCTGTTGTTATTTTTAACCAGTTTTATTGGCTTATTCCAAAAATGACAGCTCATTTCAATATAATTGGAGTGACGGAACGATGAACGATGCAAGGACGCAGATGCTTATGAACTCGACTTCAGATTTTTGAGGCTTGTCAAATTATATGTTATAATTTTGTGCCAAATTATGTCAAATAATCTGCGTTTTGGAAGATAACGCATTCTGATTCCTGTTATTACGTGTGTTTTGTGTCTTTTGAAGTTAAGTGGAGGAAAAGTCGAAGGAAAATTAACTGTAGACCCAGGACCCAGAGTCGGTGTCCAGACTGTGCCCAGACTGAGAGTTTTATACACCAATAAAGTTTCTATACCATCTCGTATACAGCAGTAAAAACTGGAGTAGCTGTAAAATAACTACATCACACAACAGATAAATAAGTATAGTACTGTAGAAAAATAATGTGAAAAAGTACTGGTTTAAAAAAAAATAAGATTTATTTTTTTTTATTTATACCAACTTTTAAGGCATACAATTCAGTAAGTGTTATTAATAAAATATTTTGTTTTATTTATGTTGTGATTTACTTATTCCTGTGCAATTTTATTTGAACATAAGTTATATTGATAAATATATTAATAAATGCAGGAAGCTTCTTGAAGCTTGAAAGTCAGAAATAGTTCTTTTTTATATATTTTTTTTGGTATGTGGTGTTTTGTTTAAAATACACCCTTGTTTGTTTTGTATTAACACATACCTTATTTTTTTTAAATAAAATAACTCGATTAGATTTTTTCAGTTTTATACAGTTTTTTTCCACAATATTTTAAAGTAATCACTTGTCACTTAAATTTTAAATATATTATTTCCTGCTATGCGTTCCAATTGTACCAACTTATTTCTTTGTAAAATAAAATAAACTACGTTGACTGACACGTCTTTCACTGTCAAAGATTTTGTCATTCGACAGACTATAGAGAGTATCAATCTGATAATATCCATTAACCTTGAAAAAGGATAAATACAGAGCATTATAATTATTAAAACACAGATATTTAGGGTAGGTACTTATTATATAACACTATTAAGATAAGATTGTATCTATAACACTATTAAGATATACCACGTGATCAAATAAAAACGGCATTTTCATTTGGATTATACCGTACTATGATAATGCTTGAAAATGATTATCTATGACATTCTCCGTAAATATAATTTTACACATAAAAAGACAGCGATCTTCATTTCATAGCCATCGCTAACGCCGATTTTTTTTTCGATCATATCGTATAGGTACAATTGTCCTAATAATAATAACATAATATTATTCTCTTCAATATATGTATATGAATAATAGTATTTATACTAATAAATTTGATTACAAAAAAAAATAAAACTGGGTAGGTGGAGCAGTTTTATGTTTCACAATTAATCATTATAAGGTGCAACAGTTTGTACGGTGGTGCTATACTATAAAATGCAATAATAAAAACCTTTTTTTATATTATATTATTATCATAAACCAAATACTACTTTTTTTGTAAAAACGGCGGTATGTTTAGTTTTTGAAATTACCAGTTTTAAATAAATGTATTAAAATATGTATAAACGAATACTGTATATTATCTTAGCTTCTGATTCAGTATTTTCAATCAAATTATGTGGGTAACTTATATTAAAATTCAAATTATAAGATTACAAAATACTGTATATTTAAACTGAACCGAAGAGAGTGTTCCCATCAAAATATATTCATGTGTGTTAAAAATAGAAAAAAATAGATACATGACTATATATCCTGTGACACCCTGTATAACTGAATCTTTAGCTAGCTTTGATCTGCCGTACAAAATTCAGTCTGTGCGAAACGATCAAACCAAATGTTTGCAATGGGTGATATAGACTGAGTTTAAGTTTAATCTTCAACTGAAAGGTGTGTAGTACGTAGTTATTTTGTTAAGACTTGAATACTAATAAGATAAAAAGTCAATCATAAGCGACGTAGACGATAATTCAAAACAGGGAACTTTTACAAAGGATTATTTTTCTTTGTGTTTACTTCTTATTTGTTATCTTATATACAGAGTGACGTGAAATATAATAGAAGATACTTAATATTATATTACTTAAATAATCGTTTATCTAAAAACCACTCATAAATATAATCTCAGTACCTATGTATATTCTTCCGAGATATAAATATAGAAAAAAAAATAATTAGTTATTATCGCATTTTTAAAATTATTCGGATTCACAATGATGCTCGTCTTAGGTCATATGAATAAAATAAAAACAAAACCGGTATCTAATAGAAATTTTATATTTATTTGTTTCTGTAGAACTGGCATAGGATTTCGTCTTTACAAAAGGAAAAACTTTTCTTTTAACATTTTAAGAAAAATTATAACATTATAAAAGTTTTGCTAGTTCTAAAATTGATAATCCCGTTTATAAGTTTCTAAATTTCGATACCGTTTTAAAGACAAATAAATAAAATTAGAATACCGGGTGCGTCTCAAAAGTGACTCAACCCTATAACGTTTTTATTTTTTCAGATAAAAAACCAGATTTGGTATGTTAGTATATGACATAAATTAGGAATGATTTGACGTATTCAATTGTTTTTGGTCACTTCCTGTTTCAGCGGAAATAACTACCGTATGATCGAATAAAAACGGCGTCAGCGATGGCTATGAAATGAAGATCGCTGTCATTTTATATGTAAATTTATATAGGAAATGCCATCGATCGTCATTTCCAAGCCAACTGGACGCCGTTTTTATTCGATCATACGGTACAACTTTTGATTTTTAAATGTCACGCTCGGTATGCTTTTACTCTATTTAATGGAAAATGACACTCTGAAGAGAGTGACATATCATATGTCAACTTTTGACATTTTCGCTTACAAAAAAATCGTATTTTAAATTTCGTAGCGCCATGGCTGTATTAAAACACTTAATTTTTAATCAAGGATCCTTGGAAAAATAGATTTGATCAACTAATGTTTTTCGTGTCTTGTCCTGGCCGGTTAAAAGATCTCAATTTTGCAAATGGAACGAGGTTGGCTTATTAGCATATTCGGAAAAAAAACATTTTTTTACGAATTATTTGGTACCACACACTTGGTATTTCTAGTCAAATTGTCGTTATGAACCGCATGTTACAATTTCAAATAAACCATATGCGAAAATGTCAAAAGTTGACATGTGGATTTGTCATTTTATTCAGAGTGTCATTTTCTATCAAATAAATTAAAAAAATACCGAGAGTGTCATTTAAAAGCCAAAAGTTGTAGTTATTTCCGGTGAAACAGGAAGTAACCAAAAACAATTGAATACATCAATCAATCCTAATTTATATCATATATTAACATACCAAATCTCGTTTTTTATCTGAAAAACTAAAAAAAAAACTTATAGGGGTGAGCCACTTTTGAGACACACTCGGTATAATGCTATAAATTAAAATGCATTTCTTTGGTAATATCATTTCGTTTTCATACTTTGATCTATAATAATTATTATTATTTTTGATTAGCGATATTGTTTGCTGATTTAATATGTCAAAGAGCATAAGATAAAGACATAAGATTCTTTAACCTTCAACTATCAATTTATATATCGATGATCTAGTTTACAAATGTTGTAAGCACAAAAATGTATGTTTTGTGATATATAAATTTTAAAGTTTATAAGTTCTCCAAAATTCACGTTCTTGATTATACTTAAGTACTTAACACAGATGGCAGATGGCTCTGGCACCAACATAAGAATAAGAAAATGTTCGCCTAAATTATTTGTTTACTGGAAATGCACTACATATATACCACATATCTGTTTAGTTTTTCTCTTGGGTATGAGCACATATGAGGTTTAAACCGGGACCCCATTAGCCAACACCCGAAGCCATGCCACGCGATTCCACGCTATCCCACGTGTTGCGACGTGGGAATGGGTGTACACATTTTGTAACACGTGTTAACACGCCTGAAATTTTTATTAGAGTTAAAAAAGTTAACAGTAGGGTTACGAAAATATACTAGAAGTATCGATACCCATACCGATATTAGATTATAATCATAATACCAGTACACCAATATATTCAGAATCGAATATCGATATTTAATAAAATCAATCTTTTGTTGCCGATTTTTTCTGGATCTATTTTGTTATATCCGATATTGAATCGATTCGAAATATCGATTTATTATATTTTTGGGACATCCCTACATCAACTACAAAAGTAAATAGCTGTGGGACTAGAGAGGCAAGCGGGGGACAACGCGCCGTAACAATACACATCAGTGAGATCTAGGACTGACGAATCGCCCATCACACGTGTGATAGCGCGTTATGACGTCGGATAGCGTGGTGTGTTGCCTAGTGTGTACGCAATACATGTAATTAAATGGAAAACATACGCACAGATCTTCACGACGTGGGGTAGCAAGGCAACGCGTGGCGTGTTGGCTAATGGGGTCCCGGCATTATTGTGTTGATCAATGATTGAAAAAATCCCAATTGAAAAAGCACACCCAGGATTGGGCGAAACGTCGCATAATAAAAAAAAATCACAATTTTATCAACACAAAAAGCCGGAACCCCATTAGCCAACACCCGACGCGATGCCACGCTATCCCACGTGTTGCGACGTGGGAATGGGTGTACAGATTTTGTAACACGTGTTAACACGCCTGAAATTTTTATTAGAGTTAAAAAAGTTAACAGTAGAGTTACGCAAATATACTAGAAGTATCGATACCCATACCGATATTACATTATAATCATAATACCTTAACTTCGCAATCTCCATTAAACTTCTTTCCTTAATTTTTTATTATCAAATTTTAAAATAGAATTTCTAATAGAATTAGAATACAAATTCTATTATTAGAATTTGTATTCTTATTGATTGAACACTCAAAACATTTTTGTTTTCTATTGCATTCGAAAATATTTAATAAGATCAATCTTTCGTTGTCAATTTTTTCTGGATCTATTTTGTTATATCCGATGTTGAATCGATTCAAAATATCGATTTATTTTTGGGACATCCCTACATCAAATACAAAAGTAGATAGCTGCGGGAGTAGAGAGGCAAGCGGGGAACAACACGCCGCGCCGCGCCGGCGCCGTAACACATGTTGCCGTCGCGGTCTGTGAGATCTGGGGTGCAACTTTGTTCAAGTTAGCAACCGATCGATTAGAAGCGATGTCGAAACCAGATCGGTACTATGTTCATTGCAAAACTATTGTCGCTCAAATGCTGCGGAATATGGTATCACTATCACACTCTTGCACACGTGTCTAGACTGTCGTCTCGCCACAAAGCGAGAAATCAGAATATCGCTACGAATCGATGTTGCTACTGAACATAGTGCATCAAGCTACAAATTACTTTGCTATCGCTTTGAAACATGAACAAAGTTGCACCCCTGGTACCGACGAATCGACCATCACACGTGTCGTAGCGTGTTATAGCGTCGGATGTCGGATGGCGTGGCGTGTTGTCTAGTGTGTACGCAATACATGTAATTAAATGGAAAAACATACGCACAGATCTTCATGACGTGGGGTAGCATGGCATTGCGTGGCATAGCGTGTTGGCTAATGGGGTCCAGGCATTAACCCTATACCCAGGAAAAAAACTAAACTTATATTCTATATACAGGGTGTCCCAATATTCCGTGAACATAGAGCTACTACGTATTTTTGGAATCAAAATAAGTTAATTGAACACAATTAACCTCTATACAAAAGTGCTTCGTTTGTCCGCTAGAGGACATCAAATTTAAAAAAAAATAAACGCATGTTTTCGGATATTTTAAGAACCGTTATTCCGATATTTCTTAAAAAAATAGAAATAAGACAGGTTTTCCTCTTGTAAAGACGATCCGGGGACGTACTGTATAATAAAATTTAAAAAGTCATGGCGATTGAAAGTATGTTTTATGCGATTAAAATCTAATTACAACTGAACAACTACTAATGAACACAATACCAGTTTAGCATAAAACTGCTTTGAGCTAGTGATGGGAATACCGGTTCCACATGAGTCGCGTTACAGTAGCGACCGTTCCAGAAAAATACCGCGACGAAATAACGCTATTTTGTAATCGAGGTTCCGACTTCCACAGTGTCGCGGTCCTCGCTGATTATGGAGTATTTCTGGCATTAGTTACCTACTCCCAACCAGTGTTGTCAGGTTCTTAAAATTGTACCAGCTGTTACAAGCATTCGTGCCATCAACTTAGGTACAAGTGATATTGGAGATGGAGAATTACCCTCTATAAAACCGTCCCAGATACTGGCTTTTGTTAAAGCCCTGGGACTGTATGATTAGTTATAACTCAAGAAAGGGGAAGACAATAGATCTGTAAAGTCGCAGTGATTAACTCCCCTCCCACACATTTCTACATTCTACGACCTCAAAATACATTTTGATGAGATGTATTAACTTTTCCACCACTTTTTTTCACAAACTGCAACTACTCCCAACCTTGCCGTTATCTCTGTACCCGTGTAAATTCATAAACAATTTCATAGACAAATTTGTAAACAATACAGAATGACTAGAAGAATTTATGAAAGGTGGCAATACGTTAGGTTTCAATTTTAGAAATTAAACTATTAAATAAAATAAAAAAATTGGCGCCGGGAGGCACGTATAGCCGCCGCCCATACTAAAATATGTTAATATCTCGAAAACTGCGACTTTGACTGATTTTGATGTTATTACAAATTTTGTTGCAAATATTATACCTAATCTTAATTTGAAAACCGCGTTTCGCTAGCTACTGTAATTTTTAAATTTTTAACCCCCTCCTATACCCCCTTGCCAACACCCCACCCCCACCAAAAACTAATGGCCAGATTCTCGGGTGCCACAGTATTTTTGTGCCAAATTTGGTTAAAATCGGTTCAGCGTTTTTGAGTTATCGTGTTACAGACAGACAGACAGACGGACAGACAGACAGACAGACACCACGAAAATATTTTGTATTTAGGTCATTTATGACCCAAATAACTCATTTTGAGTGAAATTAAAAAAACTTTTTTTGCCGATCCTAATAGCCTACCATACCTATTGGTATGGTCGTCTAAAAATATGCCCTATTCCCTAAACTGACGTTTTTATTATTTAAGTGCGAATAGATTGACTTACAATATGTACATGCATTTATTGGTATTCAATACTTTTTATTCGCCATCTATTCAGAGTGAAGAATTTTTATTTTTTCCAATAAAAATTTAGATTTATATTCTTCTGATCCACGTTATATAAACCGCTGCAATTTAAAGAAAAAAAAACACATTTGTAAGATAATTTCATTTTTCGATCTTTAGTTCTTAAAATATGTTTGCTTTAAAAACTTAAACAATAAAAAAATGACATAATTAGAATCATTATTCCATCATATATAAATACATATGCTAAAATTTTTATCTAGATGTATGTTTTTATCTATATATATTTCTTACTCGTGGGAAAATTTAGAAGTAAAATGTTAATGTTCACGTCAGGTAATCATAAAATCATTCTTACGTTATTCCCGTATATGTTAGTAAAATTTAATTCTCTTTCTTGTTAGATTATATTACTCTAATTAGGATTTCATTTTTAATCAATTGAGAGTGGCTTTACAAATTTCCGTTTTTTTTCAATCATATTTTCTTCTTTATTTATTCATATTTTTGCAAAAAGGTTTATTTACCTAACATGTATTTATTATCAATCATAATATACTAAAATACACTACTTAATTTATTTGAATTTAATAGAATGCCTATGGAGAGCGGTGTTTACTTTATAGAAAATGGCCTTATATTTTTTAAAATTTTCGATGCTGAGAAATACAAAAATATATTACATTGCAACATAATATATTTAATGTTAAAATCAAGAACAAAGTTTAAACCACTGTCAAAAAAATTCTTTATTGGTGACCGGTTTCGACAATTCTAGTCATCATTAGACCTTAAAAATAGATATAAACAATAAAACTTATATAAATATATAAAAGCAAATAACATTTTTATTTTATTTTATTTGCTTTTACGTTTCATCTTTCTAACAACGCTATTTTATACCATGCCTAGTACATACCAAAAATCGCTATTTCGAAAGTAACGTAGCGACGGGAGCACCAACGCCAATAGTAACCAAACCAAATCGCGACAGGTGAAAACGAAACCCTAGAAGCGCTCCAGCGACTGCTGGAACGAAAAAAGTCGCCGCCGCGCCGCTGAGGTCGAGCGTCGATAGTCAGTTACAGCAGGGACCAGTTACTTCTGTTCGCGACAGGGAACTAAAACTACAGGAGCGCGACGGCTGGAGCGAAGTAGGCCGCCGCGCGCCGCCGGGATCGAGCGTCGATGCCCAGTTACAACAGTTACTTCTGTTCGCGACAGGGAACTACAACTCTAGGAGCGCGACGGCTGGAGCGAACACGTCCCGATCGGGATCGCGCGGCGCTACGGACATACCAGTTCCTGATACTACTGTTGGCGACCGACGAAATCGCGACGGCTGGAGCTAAACACGTCGCTATGTGGTTACTACGGTTCGAGCTGACTTCAAGAGTGATTATAAATAATTTATTTGCAAATTATAATTAATTTTGTCATCAATATGATCGTCGTTCGTCAGTAACAGGTTCATGATACGTTGTGGAGCGCGACACGACGTTACAAAAAAATACCGCTACAAAATCGCGTTACTCAAATACCGACACATCACTACTTTGAGCTAATTTAAATAATATTAAATATTTATATTTTTTTTTTAAATTTTATAAATAAATAATGAAAAATTAATCCCTTTTAAGGTTGATTGTCATGATACCTTCCATATTAGCTCCCTTCCGTGTCCCTTCCGTTTACATAAAATATTACATCATGTAAATGATTACAAGATTCTACAATGTATTATACTTCATATTATAATAAATATCTATTAAATCATTAGATACCTAAAAATCAGAATAGTTTACTCGAAACACTAATATAATTATTATTAATGCACGATGTTTTATACAGGGTGTCCCAATATTCCCTGAACATTGAACTACATATTTTTAATATCAAAATATGTAATTGGACACAAATTATCTCTATACAAAAGTGCTTAGTTTGTCCACTAGAGGGCATCAAAAATAAACTCATTTTTTCAGATATAATATTAAGAACCGTTATTCCGATTTCAATAAGATTTTGGGTTTATGTTTTGCTAAGTGCTTTAACATTTGACTTTCGCAAAAATCGAGAAAAAGTACGGGAAAGATGAAAACTAACCCCATCCTACATAAGTTTTAGTATAAATATTTAGGTAAACACATCTTTTCAAATATTGTAAGAACCGTTATTCCGATTTGAATGAGATTTTGGACGTCTACAATATCATGCTAAGTGTTCTAACATTTGACTTTCACAAACATCAAAAAAAAAATACGAGAAGGGTGAAAACTACCTACACCCCTACATAAATTTTAGTATAAATATTTTCCAACTCCACCGACGACAGATTTTCTTTTCGTAAAATGGTTCCTCTAGTATTTACTACATTTTTACTACATCTTGTAAAAAATCGCTACATCGCAGTTTTTCAGATTGTTTTTCGGAGAATTTATTTTTCCAAAGCATACCTACAATATATACAGGGAGTTCCAATATTCCGTGGACATAGAACTAACTACTACATATCTTGATTTAAAATATACTACGTATATTTTAAATAAAAATAAGTTAATTGTAGATGAGCAGAGATATGCAGATTATGCATTTTACACCCCCTATTTTATGCGAACAAATTTTGTTATATTATGCGGCTTTTATGCGCCCAAAAATGGCTCATTATGCGGCTATTATGCGTTAAAAAGTTATTTATTATGCGAAAAAATGCTCCTAGAAAAGTAATTTTATGTTTTTAAGTAAAAAAGTGCATACAGGTCGGTATTTTCGTTAAAGGTGTCGATAAAGGTGTTGAAAATGGTTAGTTTTTTTTTTAAAAACAGAAAAAAACACACAAGATTTCACAAAACGCAACATATTATATTTAAACAGGGTCATTTTTTGGTAACTATAAAACATCTTAACAAGATAATAAAAATTTAATAATATTATCAAATATTAATCTCATAAAAAAAGCTAAAGAAAAAAAGCTAAGTTTCAACATCATCTTCGACAACCAAATCCGAACCATTTACCAAATTCATACTCATAATAACTTCAACGTTTTCAGGAGAAAGTCTACTAGGGGAGAGAATATCTCCATATGCTGAAAAAGCTCGTTCGCTATCGACATTTGCCACTGGTATATGCAAAACTTACATGCAGTATGTAAAAAACCCAGGATAATTGGGTCTCAATCCTAACAGTACCTTGCATACAAAACCTGTGTTATCTTTATTTGTTTTAGAGTTCTGAACTGCCTCTTTCACCTCATCCGACATTAGGTTAAACCACCAAACTCCTTATTTCTCATAGACAACCTTTGTGTTTTTTTTTGTTATTTCTGTGAAATTTTAACTTCTAACCTTACTTTTCGCGTACGGGAGGTTAAAGCACGAAAGTGGCTAAAGTTTCGCCTTGCGGCACTTTCTGGGGAGCCAAACTTTACCGACAAATCTTTGATTAAAACAGATTTAGGGTGTTCAGCTCGCCGTTAAACTGATTTTATTTAAGAAAAATGAACCTTTTGGGTTGAGAAAATTTAAATTGCAGAAAAAAAGAAAAAAATGCCACTTTATGCGATAATTATGCACTTTGCGCATTATGCCGCAAATCGACCCAATTATGCGTTATTATGCGGGGTATATTCGTCCTCAGGAAGGTTTAGTGATGATTCAGGTATCAACTTTGAACCGTTTTAAAGCCTTTTTAAAAATTATGCAATTATGCGAGTGCATAATCTGCATATCTCTACAGATGAGGATCTTAGAAGCCAAGGGGTATAAGTGATAAATTTTAATAATTGGAGTTAAGTGCAGAATTAGTTTCTGTATAATTGAAGAGGTGAATAACCAGGCAGCTCCATTTTAACAAATTCTGCTAGCCAACCGAAGCTGTTCTTGCTACAACCGAAAGTAAGGCAGCTCCAAATAATGTTGCCATTTATGTATTGTTCAATGGAGATACCTGATTGTTGCAAAGAACGATCGGACTATTTTTTAAAGGGCAATTCAGTAAATATCTCATTTTCGTACAAAAGTGGAGCTGCCTGGTTACTGCAGCCACCCTTTCATTTAGATATAAACAAGTTCGTAGCTTATACTGTATCTTTGACTTTGCGTATTTGTATCTTTCACTTTTAGTTATGTGCACTTGTACCCCTTGGCTTCTAGGGTCCTCAGATAATTTACCTTTATAGAAAGTACTTCGTTAGAGGGCATCAATCAAAAATAAACTCGAACCGTTAATTAAATTAAAATTTATTAATTTTTAAGCGTTTTATGAAGCATATTGTGAAATAAAATTTGTGATGCTAACATAAAATTCTATATTTTCGGCAACTAGATTATTAGATTTTATGCGCCTCCATAGCTTGATGCGACAAAAAAACATTCTTTGGAAGTCAGCTACGGGAAAAATATGTTTTTCCTCAAAAAGTATGTGCGGTAGCGTTTTTTTACAAGACAAAAAATGTAGGAAATACTAGAAAGATCATTTTACAGTAAAAAATCGGTCGTCGCTTGAGTTAGAAAATATTTATACCAAAATTTATGTAGGGGTGGGGGTAGTTTTCATCTATCTCGTATATTTTCTTGATTTTTGTGAAAGTGAAATGTTAAAGCACTTAACAAAACATAGACACCCAAAATGTCATTCAAATCGAAATAACGGTTCTTAAAATATCTGAAAGAATGTGTTTATTTTTTTAAACGTTCATGCCCGCTAACGGACAAAGGAAGCACTTTTGTATAGAGATAAATTGTGCCCAATAAATTTATTTTGATTCCAAAAATACGTAGTAGTACTATGTAAACGGAATATTGGGACACTGACATTGCCTTTGTTACCCCCTTTAACCATGTTACCCCCTTTAGGCAATGTCATTGCGCAATTTACAAGCCGATGATTGGATGGACAGAAGGCAATGGCGGCAAGGAACCGGAAGGCGGATCACGCTGTAGAACCGGACTTAATTTTCAATTTTATCTGTGTTATTAGATTATTCTCATAATAAACCGTAAGAACAAATCATAAAAACATAATTTATTTGCTCAAAATCCTAAAAAAATAGAATTATTGATGCTGAAAAAGAAGAAGTTTTCCATAAAAAACAAAGAAGAAATTTATATTGTATACCACACCTACTTTGTTTCAAGATAATCATAAGTTTTCCATAGATTATTTAAATTATTATGTTAAAAATAAAACATAATAAATATTGGCGTAAACACAGATGGATAATTAGGAAGAATCGCCGACATGAATTTGTTAGTAAACAAACGTAAATAGAATTTAGTAGCCGACTACTAGCACATATTAGCATTTCATCATCAGTATACCGGGTGTTTCAAAACAAATCCGAAAAACCTTAAGGGGTGACTTAGTAATAATAAATGGTATTGTTATGCAGGGTGAATCATTGTTATGCAGTGCAAATATTTTCAGGGCAGGTAGATTTCGATAAAAGAAAGATATCTTCTCTTTACCTTTTTCAAATAAGCCCAAAATAACCCAAGTTCAAGTTTGAAAATCTCTAAAAAAAATTGATTTTTTGCTTAAATTTTGAGAGCCATTAGATTTTTTTCTTGTAAATTTAATCTACTACAGTAAAACTTCCCATTTCGGCCACCCCTTAAAAACGTTTGCCCCTCTTATTCAAAATCTGAGCTAGATAGGTATAGGAAACTCTAATATAGTTTGAAAGAGCTTTTGAATCTGCTTCGATTCATTTTAAAAAGAATACAGGGTGTTGTATGTGAAGTAACGAAGTTTTTATGTAAAATAAATATTTAAAATAGACCAGCAATTTTTGATACCCCTGTATACATTAAACGAAGCAATCAAATTTTTGAGTAAAGTTTATTTCTTTGGCTTAAAAGTCAGCACAAGAATTATTAAAATACCGGGTGTTCCATAAGAAAAAATATAACTTTGGTGTGGATCTTAGTTCTGACATACCCTGTACGTTTCAAAATAATTTTAAATTATGCACATTGCCTATACCCATGAAATACACATATACCCATGAAATATTTTCTTTCTACATCTTTCCGTTTTCGTATAATCAACCGAGGCGAATGAGATGCGCCACCCTGTATCATCCTATGATAAGGGATGAGTAATATGGAATGATGAGTAATTTTGGTAAATTTTCATCATTCAACCAAATTTCATTTGATTTTTTACTTGATCTCAAAATTCGTTTATGCGTAATGATGCTTGCCACATATTTTATTACAAAAACAAGCTTTTAATTCAGTGTGATTTAAGAACTATAGCGTGTCCATCTTAAGAATACACGACAATGATATTTGTCTGTCATTTTAACTCAAAAAGTAAGTTGATTTTCGTTCTTATTTTTTTATATCGTTTGTCCAAATGATCCGAATATGTTCCCGTACTAGACTAACTTTAGTTAGGTGAACTTACCAATAGTTCTTTTAAGAATTGTTCATCTAAACGACACCATTTGAATTGCTCTTCTTCGCCTGGTATTGGTACTAAATTCAAATAGGTAGCAATAGATCTTAACTTTTCTTGACTAAAATAACAAAATTATAGGAATATTAAAAATCATGCCCTTATGTTTGTAGAGTTATCAAACATTTTTCAGTTTAATATGATTTAAAAATATTTACCTTAAAGGTCCAAAATGCTTTTCCAAAGCTTTTCTGGTGTCCACGCTTGCTACATTGGCCAATGAGAATTCTCTTAATTCTGGATATTTCGAATAAGCTGCTTTCTAAAATAATAACAACAAAAACTGATTAAATTGGTGTTTAATTCAGTTAGAAAGACTTTATTTACCTGTAGTGACGTAATTTTAGAATAATGAATTTCCGTCATATCGTGATCTGTCAATGGATCTCCAGATTCATCGCTGATTTCAAATCTCGTGTAGAATTTCAGCATATCCAGCAACTAAAACATATAAAATATGAAAATGTTATTCCTGTTTATTTCAAATCAATACTATTAGAATAAGACTTTGTTTATGTTAGGCCAATGAGAGATATACATAATAATCAGCAATAAAAATATTAGAGATATTTAAAAACACCCTATATATTTGATATAAAATGTATGTATATCTATAAGTTACAGATACATAATGATAAAATTTCTAATGTTGAAGTCCTATACAATCTAATAAGGTATCAATAATTAGACGCAACGAAGATTTTCATAGACAACTAATATACAGGGTTTTCAAAAAAATGCCTACACAATAGCTCCTATAATAGCCTCCTACAAATAGGATCATATTGATACCAATTATCCAAATATTGACTATATTTCAGAAATTATTTGGAAAAATCGGAAATAAAAATGAAACTTATACACCCTGTATCTTCGAAACGAACCTTTTTCTTATTTTTATTGGCTGAATATGCTGCTGAAATTTCCCGAATACAATTCGGACCACCCTGTTTAGAAAATGACATCGATAACAAAATATTTATACGCCTTTTAGTTATTTTGGCTACGATTAGAACCCATTTGCTCGAATCCATGCAATTAAACATAACATGTGTTTAAAAAGTATATTTATACAATGCCGTTTTTCGATTTCTAAATATTGCCGTCCTTGATTTTGATTCAAATCACAAACTAAAAAGTCTGCGTTCAAATATAAATAGAAACCGCGAAAATATTGGTGAAACCAAAATATTTAGATATTATTCGATTTCTGTTATCCTGGACATCAGTGTAATCAAATTCCAAAATAAGTAAGCAGTGTCAGCTCGTGACTCGTGTGACTGGGTAGGCGACAAAATTTTAGTTGCGTCTATTTGCCCCCCCCCCAAACTAAAGAAAAAGTGACAGCATTCAACGTAATGACAATGATTGACATAATGTACAAATATATGTTTGTTTATCTATTACTATGGACACTACATCATAGAATTTTATTTTATTTATTTACGCAAACTTAAAAAATTGGAAGTATTGAGAAAAAGAATAATTATGTTTTATATATTAAATTGATGAGTCGGTCTCTTGATAAAGAAAAATTATTTAATATTATATCAGTAAAATCATGAGATTGTTGAACAGCTGTGAAAAGATCTTTTTAGATTGAAAGTAAGGCAAGTGGCGATAAACGTTTATTTTTCAATTTCCAAATATTCCGAATTCGATTCCAAATAAATTCAAATTTATTTGAAATCTTTACTATGAATTTTAATGCATTTCAAACATGAAAAATGTCTCTCAACCCAAGTACTTGTAAATGGTGTAGTAACAATCAAAACCAACAATTTGAAAGCCTCTGGAACTATATTTCCAGGATTATTCTCCTAAATTAGTTTAAAATCGAAATTATCATATCTATTATTAATACCTGCAATTTATTTATTAATTTATGTCGGTCAATAACATTTTATGTTTGTTAAATCAGATATTAAATGCGTTGGAAATTGGTTTTATAGGATTCTTTAAATTTCGGATTTATTAGGATAAATAAAAATAACTGAGACATACGAGTACCTATATGCAAACCTTATTTCTAATGTATAACAATGTTATCTGATATTTCATAAAATAGGTAACATTTATTAACATATCGAATTAATTAGCACACTGAGACTTTTCTGTAATATCTGTTGTATCGTCTTCTTGCACCGAATAACGCGCTCTTTTATTTCGGATTCTTTTATTTCTGTGGCGCGTTCTGAAATACAACCGGTTATATCATTTTGAATAACGTTTCTAATTTGTTTTAAACGTTTTTTGAATTTTCATATATAAAAGTTTTAAATGCTATGTATAATAAATCATATGAAATATCCCCTTAACGAAATGTGATATACCCCCTTATAAAATATTGGGAATATCTCCTGAACTTCTAAGCCTACCTAGCCTCCACGACTTCATGCGAAGGCGACCGGAGATTTCGCCTAAGCCCCGCCTTAATACGATATAATTCTGACTTACGTCGCGTCGGTACCGCACGATGAGTTAGGCAGAGACAGAATACTGCCGTACGTCGTGCATCGACTCTGATAGTAGGCGATGTAGAAATCAGCGAACTATGGCGTATGTTCCAACGGTCAAAATTATTTTATTAGTTTTTTAACGCAGCGGACGCCAGCGGTAGTGAATATTTTAATATACAAGACCACAAATATTAAAATAATATTGACTATTATAACACACTTCCGTGTATTAACAGTATTTTTATGTATTGGCAATATTAATAGTAAATAATGTAATGTAACAAACCGCTTAAATTCTGCCAAAATTTTAGGGTAGGCGCCGCCTACCTTGCCTACCCTGACGAGCCGCCAATGTAAGTAAGTTTCATTAATTTACGCCATATAGTATTTTGAAATTATTAAAAGATATTATTCTTTCAATTTTTTAGTTTTATTGCTATACAGTATGCCCCCGGATGCATTTAAGCAAAATGTACCATTATATAGTTCATAATGTGATTTTTCCTGCTCTCATTGGTTGAGACTAAACGCTGGTGCGTTTTGCCAACCGTGACTAAAACGTGGTACGTTCTGCCATATTCTTTCCAGCATCATGCAAATGTTTTAAGGACAATGCGGATTACACTAACATGTTATAAACGCCATTATTAAAATCTTTGATTTTTAGGAATGACAGAATTATCCTATTTAATATTCAATCGTCTTTTTAGGACCAGCGTGAAATGTTAAAAAAACGCCTATTTTATAAAAATATTAGTCTAACACTTCTGAAAAATTGTTTGTTTGATTTCCGTGTCCATATGTGGGAAGGCAATGTACATAATTTAAAATTATTTTGAAATGTACAAGGTGTGTCAGAACTAAGATCCACACCTAAGTTATATTTTTTCTTATGAAACACCAGGTATTTTATTTCATTTTTGGATTTTTGAACATAAAATAAGGCATTTATTATAAGGGTTTAATAGATTTAAATGCTTTGGTTTTTGAGATATTTAAATATGCATGCAATGATAAAAAAGTTTGTCAACACCTTGTACATTACTTTTCAGAATTAATTTTTGTGCTGACTTTCAAGCCAGAGAAATTTGATTACTTCTTTAAATGTATACAGGGGTACAGGTACTTTCCGTTTAATCAACCGAGGCGAATGAGGTGCGCCACCCTGTATAATAATGGTCGATCTTCTTTGGAAACTGCGTGATTTTTGTCCCAAAGCCACCTTCATACAGCCTGTCCAATACGGAAAGAACAAAGTAAAAGTTCGCCGTACAATCCAGGCAACTGAATTTAGTCGCTAAAATTCTGAAATCCATGCGTCGCAATCTTCTGCTGTTTTTAGTTCAGCATAAATAATGCTACCTTAAACCAAAACTTCTTTTACACTGTATCGAAATTGATCAGGTAAAATATACGTCAAATATTCAGATGTCATGGTAGATATCAATTAAAAATGCTAAAGTTTATTCAAACACACAAAAACAACGTCTGTCTAATGAAAACTACTTCAGAGAAGCGTATAACGGAGGCGTGTTTTTGGCGAAGTTGTCATATCAATCCGTCAATTCTTTTTTATTTTTCTCAGGGCAATTGAAAAGGTTAATGTCATTCGATCTCAGGCATAATACACCACGTTTTAGTAAAGTTTAACAACATGTACCTGCGTTTAGAATGCCTCACGCTAACGTGGCAAAATGTACCGCATTTTAATCATGTTTGGCAAAACGCACCAACGTTTAGTCTCGACCAATGAGAGCAGGGAAAATCACATTAGGGTCTAAATAATGGTACATTTTGCTTAAACGCCCCCCGGATTGTTTTTACAAGAGGAATTTTTTTTATTATTAACTTTTTGGAAAAAATACATTCTTCATAAAAAATCTTGCTTATTCTAAAATGGTTAATTCCGAGTATACTTTTCCAAATTTCCATACCGTTTTAGAGAAAAATAAACAAGTAGGTATGAAAATATATTGTACCAAAAAACAAAACGCGTTTCTATGACAATATAATTTCGTTTTCATTCTTGGATAGATCTGGATCTTGGATACATAGATAAATGCAACAAGTTTAGATAGGAAAGCCCGTAAAAATTTTAGGTCGGAAATTATTTTGGGTCACGACCGTTATATGCGATCTGGCGCTGCTATAGCGGTCGCTAAGAACAACGGCAAACAAAAACAGAAATAATTTTCTCTTGTCAAAGTCAGAATCTTCAAAAATCAAAAAATCTTTCAAAAAATCTAAACCGCTCCCATTAAAGAAATTCCGAAAAGTGTTTATAACGTCCATTTTCAAAGTAATTATTGCTATCTTGTGAGTTTAATTCAAGTTTTATTTACTCCAACTGGTGATAATTGTGAAAAAGCGGCACTAAAAACTTAAAAAGCTATGCTGTGAACTGTGAAAACCATCGTGGATCGTGGCATAACGTCGGTTTCCAATGTTTCATAGGTATTTCATACATATCCTTATATAAAATAAAGTTTCTTGTATGCAACACACTGTATTTTTATTTATAAAATTAAAAGCAAATAATAAATTTGAATAAACAATATTTGGCGATATAATTCCGGAAAAAGCCGAACCGCTCCGAACTTGAAAGAATGTTTTATGAATTTTTTATGTTTTATTTACATAGAAATGTTTTGGGTCGCGACCGTTGCAAGAATAGCGCCAAATAGTGTTTACATTGTCCTTATCGGCACTTTCCAATCTAAACTTCTTTCATTTATCTATGCTTGGATATTATTAATTTTGACTACTGTCATATATTTTGTTGCTTTAAAATGTTAAAAAAGCACGAAATTTATAATCAATTCAATCAAATTTATAATCACCTTTTCGTAGCATTTATGTAGCAAAATATATGACGTTAATAAAAATTAATAATAACAATCTATCAAAGAATGAAAACCTTAAAACGATATTACCATAGAAACGCGTTTTGATTTTCATTTTTTTTTTTATCTAAAACGGTATGAAAATTTGGAAAAGTATAAACGAAATTAACCATTTTAAAACATGTGTTTATTAATAAATTGTTAATAAAAAAGTGTTTCCTCTTGTATAATGACAATCTGGGGACATACTGTATATTGTATATAGTTCATATCAATTAAACTTTTAGTCCCGTAATCAAGATTAATCGGCACAGCGTTGCCCACTTTTACATAATTTCTTTAAACAAAATATTTAAAAAAACAAAAAAAAATTAATTATAAATATAGAAACAGTTATTTACATCAACATTAACAGCACTTAAGGGACATAAAAGGCTAATACTACTTTCCCGTTCAAAATATTCTAATGAGATTGCGAAAAGTTTTTTGTATTGGTTATTAAGCTATATCTTGTACCCACTTCGCAATAAAAGAGCTTCTAAAAAGAACAATATTCGACTGCAAGGTTTGCTAGTAAAATTTTTTAAGCCTAATGTATCACAACACAATTCATTTAAAACAAAAACTCGTAATATAAATCTAAAGTATCAAAACGAATGACAATGTCAGGAAATAAATAAATGAATGAATGAAAGTGACAATGACTGAAATGTGGCAACTTGATATTTTTTACAGCAGATCTACCACCTGAATCCCAGCGGAAAATGTAAATTCCAGTTAGCCAGCCCGGCGCGGCGTACCTGAATATTCAGATATGAGGCAACCTCCCGAATATTTCCATGGTTATGGTTGGCAACAATGAATTTAAAAATCGTGCCCTCGATTACGTTACTAAAAGTTTAATTGGTATCGCTTATACAACAAAGATTTTATTCTACATTTACATTTCTTTAAGATTATTCCACAGTATAACATTTAAGTAAGAGCTTTTCTAAAATCAAAGATCTCAAAATTGCATATGCAACAAAAAATACTACTTTATTGAGAAGGTGTTCTTTATTTAGAATAAATAAACAATAATAACGCAATAATTATAAATTCTTGCCAGACGGCCGGCGCCGGCGCGGCGCGGCCCGTCTTGAAACACCCATATACATATGTTAAAATGACATAATGATTCAATTTATAAACAGCAATGAATTTAAAAAAGAATTGTTTGAAACAAGGGAGCTCCATAATTCATTAGGTAAAGGACAAAACTCATTATACAGTGTGTATTAAATAAGTGCAAGTATTTTAACTAGTAATATACTAAGGGTCGGCATTTCTGGTCTTGGGTGCCGGTTTATAGGAAGGATATATCGTTCAAAATCAATTTTATTTGTGTTTCGATTTTTAAAAAAATTACATAGGCTTGAATTTAAAATATCAATGATTTCAACGATTTTATAACAAATGGAAATACATTTTTTTTTCTAATCTCCCTGTTTGATATCCAATTATTGGTTGATTTAGATAGATTGAATTTGTCGACTTTTCATAACTTAAATGTCAGCTTTCAATATGCCAATATGCCGAATTTATGAATTAACCAATTCATATTCAAGATCATGTTTTTGCCAATTTTACACGTTTTATTTTTTGTCTCGAAAACTGTTAGAGATTGGTATAAGTTAGTATAATAGAAAAATTAAGAGATATGAAAGTAGTTTCGAAAAATGTAATAATATGCGGAGTGTTTCGTTTAAAATATCAAAGATGCTACCACCTTTAGTATGAAGCGGAAACACTGTAAAGGTACGCGCACACTGACCAGAGCCGCACGCGCCGCATCGACCGAAGAAAAATATTGTTTGTGTTACTTTCAATGAAGGTGCGCACACTAGCCAGAGCCGCACGAATCGCATCGACGAAAATGCGGCCAGCATTGTTGGGCCAGAATGATTTTCGGTAAATGCGGCTAGTGCTGCTGAGGTCACACGCAATTCCTTCCACTCTACGTAGCGTAGGAAGCCGAAGAGGAGATTAGTAATTCAATATGCTAAGAAAGTTCGCAAATTTTTCATGGCTCATATTGAAATATTAATTTTTTTTTAGTTCATCCTCAATTAAATATGGAAATAATGTGGATTTTTGCCAATATTGTGAGCCTATAACTTTCGATTCTTTCTCGTAATTTCTTCTTCTATTAGCAAGGAGCTGATAATTATTTCTTGTTCATTGTCATTTATTGTCGAGAAATATTAAAAAAAAACACGCTTATCACCGCAGACAGGACTCCGGAAGCGACTGATGAGAAATTCGATTGGCAAATACGGGTGTAGTAGGGCAAAAAGAAACAAAATAGGGAATAAGGCAGCGAGTGCGGCGCGTGCGACTCGAGTCAGTGTGCGCGACAAGAAAAAAAAGTGCGATTGGTGCGGCGCGTGCCTGCGGCTCTGGTCAATGTGAGCGTACCTTAATGCTGAAAATAATTTAGACAAATGGAGCAGGTTGCAGGTGCCTTTATGCAAAAAATCCAAATTTAGAAAAAAATACTATGACCGGTTCTTCATAAATGTCTAACGTACCATGGCCGTGAATCACGCTGTATTTGGACCCTAAATACAGACCCTCGAGATATTTTCGCCAAAAAAAGTGAAAATTGTAAATTTTTCTTGGCTTTAAAATTAAAAAAAAAAGTTTTAGTGTCGCAAGTTCATTCTCCTTAAATTTCTTAACGGTGCCGGTGTATCAAAGTCTTGCAATGTTGTCATATTCTACGTTACCTAAATTCTACGTTACCCACATTCTACAAATTTGTGTATGTACGTTCAAAGTAATTTTAATTTTCTACACAATTAAATTAAGAAATTTAATTTTAATTATATTAGTATATTTACTAATAGCTCTAGAAAACCGTATAAATATGTCGTAAAACATTTCGGGGATAGTGTAGTGACTGTTTTAAATTATTTGCACTTATATAAAAGAGGCCCTGTATAAATAAATTATTTTCTTTATACGTAAATTTTTAGAAAAAAAAATAAAGTGAAACGGTAAAATACTAAACTTATTACTACTTAGTTCCTTCATAGAAAAAAATAAACCTCTGAGAACTGAGAAGATACATAAACAACTTCTGAAAATTATTTAAGTAGTTAAACGTAAAAGACCTATTATTTTCATTTATCCGAGTAAATAAATAAGTGCGAAACTACTCTAAAGATAATGCCTTTTTTTTTAGATTAGACACAAGATATGAAGAATCTGTTGCCAATATGTCTTCTCCTATCCGTACACACTTCCAAGGCCGTCCTAAATTGTTGTTCGGGAGAAAACATTATATCCAAAGATGACCATCTATGTCTAAAAAACAAGAAACCAATTATTGATTTAAAGTGCGACAGTGGAATTTTACTTCCAGTGTACGATAACATCAACGACAGTGGAATTTTACTTCCAGTGTACGATAGCATCAACGACCATGGCTTCTCAATGTTACCAAATGGGTCTATGTATATCAGCGACACAGGAACCGAACTAAGGTACAGGGTGTCCTATTTTCGTGTGTTTTACAGGGTTTCTTGTTTCTGACCAGATGTACAGGGTGGGTCAAATTGGACGCTTTTAAAGGGGAACACCCTTTTCTATAGGAGATAGACGAAAACTAATATCAGTGTTTGGAGCTCAATTTTTATCAAAAATATGATCGTGAAACCCGCATATTAAATTAATGATTTAAGAGTTATCAACAGAAAAATTAACTTTTTATTTGGGACACCCTATATATATTTAATTAAATGAAAAGAACTTAAAATTACCTTTCCAAAAATATAGCACACTTGATATTTTGTTTAATCCCCTTCGAAATACAGAATTTTTAAAAGTTTGCCATTTTTAACTAGTAGGCTTAGGATCTCTTATTCATGATCTGCCCCTAATGGAACTCGACAACATATTTTTTCAGCAAGAGGAGGCCTCAGAACGCTGAAGTTATCGGCAAATTTTTGAAGCCAATTTCGAGAATAATTAAATAGCTAAGCAAGATCCCAGTCGTTGGCCGTCGAGTGCCTTTGGATCTAATCCTATGGATATCTTTGCATAAGAATAAAGGTTGTCATTTTTAAATTACCCGTATAACCTAAATAAGAATTAGAAGTACTTAGAGGTTATGCGAGGGTATCTTTCACCCCTACTGAGTTAATGAATGCGGCGAGAAATATTTAATAACGGCCCCGTCTGTCCATAACAGAAGGCGGTCGATATGTCGAACACCTGTAGTAAAATCTCATGCCTCGGTTTGCTATTTATTTGGCTGTACTTAAACTGCCGTTACACGGTAACTTACTAACATGCCGTTAATAGGTATGACGTCGTTGATGTGACGCACTTGACGGCTTTATGAAATATAGGAATTTTATAAGGACTAACCAACGCTATCCACCCCACCAAATAACCAACTTAATCAACGCAACTAACCTCGACACTGATAAAAAATATAAAAAACAACTATAAATTAGTAAAAACCAACCAGCCCCACCAAATAACCAACTAACCAATGAATTAAAACCCTCCAAATAACCACGCTAACCAATCCGCCAAATAACTAAACCATCTATAAGCAAAATAAATATATATAAAAATCTTGGTGGGCGTGAGATTTGAACCACGGACCATCCGCTCAGGAAGCGATAGTCTCAGCCACGGAGCCACAGGTGCTCTTGCAAAATGCTTATAGCTAGGCATTACTTTCCGCCGACATAAACGACGTCACAATATCTATTAACGGCATTTTAGTAGGCTACCGTTTAACGGATGTTTAAGTACATCGTATTTATTTTTATTATTATTAGATATAGTTTAAATGTATTGATGTTGGTAAAATATAGTTTAAATTGTTATAAAATTCTGCATCTCTCACTGTAAATATTATTTTCGATTTAATTGCTGCTCACCGGCTAGATTCTTTGTGCATTGCAGCAGGCGGCGGCGGCGCCGCGCCGTTCAAAGCCTACTTATTCAAAGTGGGCGAATTTTAATAAACTCTATATCTCGAAGAGGAATCGAACAAAATATCAAGTATGCTATATTTTTGGAAAGGTAATTTTAAATTCTTTTCAATGAGTTAAAAATATACAAGGTGTCCTATTTAAAAAATCAAATTTTCTGTTGATAATTCTTAAATTATTAATTTTAAAAAAATTATACTTAAACCATTAAATTCTACGTAAAAAGATGCTTTGGAAATGTTTTCATAAAAATAATAAATTTTCCATAACAAAAAAGTTACAGAGATTTGTTGAAAATTCATATTTTTGAAAAACATCCCGTAACTCCGAAACGGTAACAGATATCGATGTGCGGTTTTCACCATCATGTTTTTGACAAAAATTGAGCTCCAGACACCGATATTAGTTTTCGTCTATCTCTTATAGAAAAGGGTATTTCCCTTTAAAAGCGTAAAATTTGGCCCACCTGGTACAAAAATGCGGTTATCAGATCACTGTGCTATTTTTTTTATGAAACTAAACATGCTACACACAGATTTGTCCTAGACCTCTTAGTTCCTGAAATACAGGGCTCTATATATTTTTCTATTTCGTTCGCCTTGCTATGAGCTTTCTAAAAAATATAATATACCTACGGCCGAGGGGTGTCTCACTATTGGAATTACATGTACATTTTCTTGGCAGTCGCCACAGTCATTGGCAGTCTTACGGCAGTCGCCTATAAAAATTACATGGCAGTCATAGGCAGTCTTCTTCGCAGTCATTGGCAGTCGCTTGGCAGTAAAGTGATATTTTGGCAGTACATGTACATTTTTTATCCAAGTGAGAAACCCCTCGCCTGAGGCTGTACTTATAAACAAGGTAAAAAATGCGTTATTTAACTTTTTACCCTATGCGATCGGTTTAAATTAGGAAATCAGAACAATCGAATAATATATTTGACATCATATATTATACCTTCATATATCAGATTTAACGCGCGGATTGGGATTACGGACTTTGTATTTTTGTGGCGGACCAAGTCTATGGCAGACCAAATCCGCAGGTCAAACCTTCTAGTGTATTAACATTAGTGTGTTAGCTATGGCTATTCCACACTAGTTTCTGTGCACCCAAAATGCATCCAAATTTCTGAAAAATAAAATTAATTTTCTTAAAAAGGTCCGATTAAATTAATATCTCCGAAACTAAAGTTCCAAAAAAATTCGTAATATATCTACAAATTCATTTACCCACTAGTAGATATAAAAAGCATTTTTGGTAAACTCTGTCTCAAATAGTTTCTGAAAAATAAAATTAATTTTCTTAAAAAGGTCCGATTAAATTAATATCTCCGAAACTAAAGTTCCAAGAAAAGTCGTAATATATCTAAAAATTCATTTACCCACTAGTAGATATAAAAAGCATTTTTGGTAAACTCTGTCTCAAATATTTTCTGAAAAATAAAATTAATTTTCTTAAAAAAGTCCGATTAAATTAATATCTCCGAAACTAAAGTTCCAAGAAAAGTCGTAATATATCTACAAATTCATTTACCCACTGGTAGATATAAAAAGCATTTTTGGTAAACTCTGTCTCAAATAGTTTCTGAAAAATAAAATTAATTTTCTTAAAAAGGTCCGATTAAATTAATATCACCGAAACTAAAGTTCCAAGAAAAATCGTAATATATCTAAAAATTCATTTACCCACTAGTAGATATAAAAAGCATTTTTGGTAAACTCTGTGTCAAATAGTTTCTGAAAAATAAACTTAATTTTCTTAAAAAGGTCCGATTAATTTATCGATAATTTGGATGCATGTTGGGTGCCCTGAATGACAATGTGTTATCTAAAAGCTGTACAAGTTTATTTTCAGTGCAGGTTATTAAGATAACGCGATGAAAAGCAAAATTATCTGATTAAATTAAATGTGTATAATAAAATAATAATACTCATATAAAAATATAAAAACTACAACATTGTAGGTACTTAGATTTTTATAAACATATGATACACAATTGTTGTATTAGCTAAGTTATTATTCTTCACCAACTCAATTTACAATATCCTAGCATAATTAATTTTAGGCCATTCATTTATTAGAACTTTTTTATTTATTTTTATCTGCAGAATATGCTGCCGAAGTTTCCGGAATACAGTTCCTACCACCCTGTACAAAAATCTGACTTAAGCCTTTTATAAAAAGACTTAAATCTTTTTAATAACTTAATAAGTGTTTTCTAAAAAGACTCATTTCAAGATCATTTTGAAAAAGACTTAAATTTTAAATCTTAAGTCAGCTTTCGGAAAATGACTTAAAATCAAATGACTTAAGTCATTAAAATGATTTAAATCAAAAAAAGACTAGTAGAAGTTTTCTTCGAGTAAAGTTTTCTGTGAGCTTGCAGCTCTGGTGCCTAGTAACAGCAAATTGTGTCTAAAAAATATAGTTAGTAGTGCTACAATTTGTAATAATGATTTTTACTTAAATTTGAAAGAGTACAATCTCAATATTTTCTGAGACAAATTATGTACAGAGAATTACCACCACACTTGTTAGATATTTTCCTGCGAAATCAAGCATACATATTTAATTATTTTGGAGATATGCAAATTGATACACATAAAAGCTACAACGTGATGCCTAGTACCATTTTAAAATCAAAATGCAGCAGTGTTTTTTACAGTTGTGAGGTTTATTACAATTTTTTCCGTGTAGGTTGATTTATGTTAAAAAGTTATAAACAATGCATTTTTTACCTTATTTATGAAAATAAAGTATCTATTATATTTTTGGAAAGCTCATAACACGGCAAACGAAATAAAAATAAATAATATACATGGTGTCCCAAACATAAGTTTGAGCCATATTTCGAAAATAACAGCTCCCAGTGAAAAACTAGTTACTTCACTGGATTCGACGTGAAAAACGCTATGGAACTCGGTTTTCACCATTTCGACATACAAGGTGTTCCAACATTCCGTGGACATAGAACTACTACGTATTTTTTTACCTCTATACAATAGTGCCTCGTTTGTCTGCTAGCGGGCATCAAACTTTAAAAAATAATAACATTTTTTCGAATATTGTAAGAATTTATTGGGATTTTGGATGCCTATATCAAGCTAAATGCTCTTCTTTAATAACATTTGACTTTCACAAACACCAAAAAAAAAATTACGAGAAGGGTGAAAACTACCCCCACCCCTACATAAATTTTAGTATATACAGGGTGGTCCGAACTGTATTCCGGAAACTTTAGCAGTATATTCTGCAGATAAAAATAAGTAAAAAAGTTCGTATAAATGTATGTCCTAAAATGCTTAGTTTCAGACATATAGGGAGTAGAAGTTTCATTTTTATTTCGATTTTTTCTAAATAATTTCTGAAATAACGTATATATTTGGATGAAAATTGGTGTCTGGGAGTTCTTTGACATGAGGAATTTGATTTTGATGTCAATATAACTCTTACTAGTAGAGGGCGCCACCTACGTGTGTTTTAACTATTTTGAAGCGTAATAACTTTTTGTCCGTACCTGGATAAAACTACCGAGTGAAAAAATATACATCTCTATGATTTTTTACGTAAAAAATATCTCTTTGTAAAAATCGCTACGAGCAACCGTTCTTAAGATATTTAGAATGAAAATAGTAAACACATGTCATTATTGACGAAAAATTAAACACGTTGAGTAGATAGTTATTTCACTGAAATAATAAATTCGGGATTTTTTTTAAAATTAATCATATATTTTTCTGCAAAAAATGATGATAAAACAGTTTCTGTTGAACATTTGGCACAAAAACATTTCCAATTTATGATTTGAGTCTAATAACTATTTAGTCAACATGTTTAATTTAGGTCAATGACAGGTATTGATAATTTCTATGCCAAATATCTCGAAAACCATTACTCGTAGCGGTTTTTACCAAGAGACCTTTTTCACGTAAAAAACGTCGTAAATGTGTATTTTTTATTCAGTAGTTTTATACAGGTACAGACGAAAAGTTATTACTCTTCAAACCAGTTAAAAAATATGTAGGTGGCGCCCTCTACTAGTAAGAGTCATATTGACATCAAAATCAAATTTTTCATGTTAAAAAACTCCTAGACACAAATTTTCATCCAAATATTGACGTTACTTCAGAAATTATTTGGAAAAAATCGAAATAAAAATGAAATATCTACACCCTGTATCTCTGAAACTAAGCATTTTAGGACATACATTTATACGAACTTTTTTACTTATTTTTATCTGCAAAGTATGTTGCCGAAGTTTCCGGAATACAATTCGGACCACCCTGTATATTTTCCAACTCCACCCACGACCGATTTTCTTTTCGAAAAATGGTTCCTCTGGTATTTACTTATTTTTTTGTCTCTTTTAAAAAATCGCCACCGCGCATACTTTTTGAGGATAAAAATATATTTCTAAAGCTGACTTCCAAACAATGTTTTTTGTCACATCAAGGCCCTCCATACCGTATAAAATCTATTATGTTCTAATAATCTAGTTGGTGAAAATAGGGAATTTAATGTTAGTATCACAAATTATATTTGACAATAAACCTCATAAAAAGCTTAAAAAATAATCATATTTAATTACCGTTCGGGGTTACTTTTGATTGATGTCGGAACGGACAAACGACGAACTTTTGTATAAAGGTAAATTATGTGCAATTAACTTATTTTAATCCAAAAAATAAGCAGTTGTTCTATGTCCACGGATTATTGAAACTCCCTGTATATTTTCTAGGTCTGCTTTGCAAAAATAAATTCTTCAATAACTTTTTTTCTCAAAACTATGTGGCGTTTTTTAAAGGGACAAAAAATGTAGTAAATACTAGGGGGGTCATTTTACGAAAAGAAAATCTGTCGTAGGCGGGGTTGCAAATATTTATACTGAAATTGATGTAGGGGTGGGGATAGTTTTCACCCTTCCCGTACCATTTCTTGATTTTTGTGAAAGCCAAATGTAACAGCACTTTGCAATACACATACACCCAAAATCTTATTCAAATCGGAATAACGGTTCTTAAAATACATGAAAAAATGTATTTAATTTTTAAAGTTTGATCTAGCGGACAAACGAAGCACGTTTGTATAGAGGTAAATGTGTCCAAAGATCTTATTTCAGAAAATACGTAGATTTCAAAGATTCCAAAAATGCGTAATAGTTCTATGTCCACGGAATATTGGGACACCCTGTATAAGAGTATAGTTATAAGATAACCAAGATGCAAAGGGGATCGAAAAATGCAACATTTTAAGGTTTAACCGTTTACACCGGAAGAGCCGCTCCGCGCCGCGCCGCGCAATACATTTTTTAACATATACTTTTGAAGCGTATTTTTTAGCGCGCACAAAAGTATATGTTAAAAAAATGTATTGTGCGGCGAGAGGCGGAACGGCACAGCCCGTAAGAACGCACCTTTAGGAACAGGACCTAAGAAGGCTGGGACAAATCTGTGTAGAGCATCTTTAGTTCCATAAAAAAGGTAGCACAGTGATGTAAAACCCGCTTTTTTGCCTGAAACCGCTTTTTTGTTTGAAACACACGAAAATGGGACACCATGTACAGGGTGTCCCATTTTGGTTGAAATCATACGGTATCTCCGTTATTAGTAAAGATAGGAGGATGCGGTTTGCACATACCTGTGCCACTTTTTTGTCAAACCGAAGTTGCTGTCAACAAAATTTTCATAGCCCTCTTCGTTTCTGAGCTACAGGGTCTTTCCGAAAATTTTGCAATTTGGAACAGCCCCAGTATCTTCGTTATTATGGATGATATCGAGAAGGTGAAAACTGATTCTTGTAGAACTTTTTACGTAGAATACAGTTGCGTAGTCTGTTTTTCTACAATTTTTTTTTTGAACTGAACTAAAGTTATGTTTTTTTCAAATGGGGCGCCCTGTATATTTATAAATCATATGATCCGCCTTGCTATGAGCTTCTCAAAAATATATATCACTCTGTTTCTTTTCGTAGAATAACACACTACGCCACTGTATTCTACGTAAAAAATTCCACAATAAACAGTTTTCACCTTCGCGATACCTTTAACAATACAGGGGGTGTCCCAAATTGTAAAATTTTCAAAAAAAACCTGTAGCTCAGAAACGAAGAAGGCTATGAAAATTTTGTTTACGGCATATTCCGTTTGACAAAAAAGTGGCTCTTGTGCAAACCGCACCCTTCTATCTTCACGAATAACGGAGATACCGTATGATTTAAACCAAAATGGGACACCCTGTACACGATAATTATTCAAATAATAACCTCACCTTAATCTCACTACAGAAAATCTCCCCAACGACAGAATTATAGAATTCTGATAGTGACAAATGTCTGTCATTTCAATTTAATTTTTTCTGTCCAAATCGTCGATTCTCTCGCTGGACTTACTTTAGCTATTATAAATTTAGACAGTTTGGCAGTTATATTATGAAATTTAAACCACAATTTTTATTTTTTAGCTACTGTCAAACGGAGGAGCGCGAGGTTTTAGAAAATGGAGGGATATCTTTATCTAAGCTTTATCTAGTTTGTTATATAAATGATGGAAATTTATTCGCTGAAGAAAACAGAACCATAATTGATCCTATTCTTCTATACATCTCCCTTATATTTGTGATATTAACCATAATTGTATACGCCATAGTGCCAAAACTACTTGACTTGCAGGTAAAAAATAATATTCAGATTTTGACATCATACCAGTAGGTTGGTTCATCTTAATTAAACGTTTGTAACATTTATAAAGTATTACCAAAAGCTGTTTTCCATTACTCACAGAAAAATATACCGTGTTTTTATTTTAACTGTGTTAATTACCGTAATTTGTAATCACGCTGTGTTGTCAATGCCATAACTAAACTTTTATCATCCACTGAATTGACAGGCAGTACAGTTTTTTAGTGTAGGGAAAAATCGGATAATTTCAATCCTCGAGTATTTATCCTCGAGGATTCCAATAATCGGATGATTATCCGAGGAATCCTTGGTCATAAAATTTTCTCTGTATAATATCTCGAGCGAAACCTGAATAATACCCGCCGCTGGGTGTGAGTGATTTGTCTTGCTGTTTTTAACACACTGATGCCATGTACTTGAATGACTTGAATAATATTGTAATAAAAATAAATAATTATTTTTAACACTTTTTTAATATTTTTGTCTATAATTTCATGTCGGAAATAAAATTTCCATAGGTTTTGCTTTAAATTGTGCTGATCTTGTTTCTTTAACTCCGACTTTGAGACTAATCTGGCAACCTTTCAGCACACTTTCAGGCCAAATGAAATCAAGTAAATCTACGAAATATGGACGGCTTTTTTAAAAGGGCTCGTTATTTATTTGTCGGCGGTCGGTCATTGAGATAAAAAATATATTTTGTTTTACTTTTTAATAGCGTATTTTCACTGAAAATAAACTGTAGTAACTAATAAATTGTGATAGTATTGTGTTATTGTGCATATTTTAAGTTTTTGTGGGCCATATCTCCAGTTTTAAAAAGTCTATTGCTTGGGCACAGCTTAACTAATAATCGAAAAAAAAATATTAATGATGATTGTTTCAGATTTTCAACCTCTTTCTCTTTTAATTTAATTTAAATTTTACTTAAGGCTTACAACGAGTCAGCTGTCGCTGTTCGAAAAAAAAATGAAATAAAATATACAAAAATATTCTTATTATTCTGGTTGGCAAATTCCGCAAATCATTCACTTTATATCTACGTTCCATTACACTAAATTACGATTATACTTTCATCAGAATATAGTCTCCCAACGTACGCTGTAATGTAAGTTTTTTTACAAGAAAACACGTAAAATGAAAATAAAAAGGCAAATAAAGCAAAATCTCCAAAGCCTTAACCCAAATAAACAACTGTAGTTTTGGCAAAGGGAATTTTGAAAGTCACAAACTGACGTATTATTAATTTTCAAATGTTTCAATTCCGAATTATTACACAAAAAAAATAATTTATTAATATATCAATAGTTAAAAAACTATAAATCTTTAAATAAAAAGTATGGAGAAAAAATCTTTATAATTTAAATAAATATTAAAATTACTATATCCCATCTAAACATCTAAACAAAACGAATCAAAAATAAGCAATGTATTTCTGTTCAAAAATGCAGGAAAACCGATTATTATTGCGAGCGATATGCAAGCAAATGATTAAACGGTTATCATCCTCTATCCTCTATATAAAAGGTTTCAGCATAGACCGTAAATCGCCTGTATCCTCCCGAGCAGCGAGGACGGTACGCCACACCCGATGTAAGTTGCCTGCCGAGTAATCCTCGAAGATTGACAAAAAAGGTTTCAACATAAATCGTAAATCGCCTGTATTCTCGCGAGCAGCGAGGACGGTACACCACACCCGATGTTAGTTGCGTGCCGAGTAATCCTCGAAGATCGACAAAAATACTCGAGACATGCCGAGGATATGAATACTCGGGTGACCGAGTATTTTTCACTCGAGTGATCCCATCACTAGTTTTTTTACCTAAAAATTAATAAACATGAAATGCAATGGTTTAAGCTATTTTTTTTTCATCCAAAATTAGAATTTTTGGCAATTTCTTGAGTAAGAACTAGTTAAACAAAATAAATTACTTTAAAACATTTTTTTTCTAAGTACAATATTGTAAGTAGAGTATTCTAAGTAGAGTAAGAGTATTGTTGGTTGAGTACTATTCATTCAATTCCAATGCATTGACTGTTCCACTTTATAAATAAACATAGCAGAACAGCATTGCATTATATTACGCCCTATGTTCAGAGTTAAAATAAAAGCACAGTATATTTTTTATACAGGGTGTTTCAAAAAGCATGTACCATCTCTCGTGGGGAGATTCCTCACGCAAAAATAAGATATATTTTTCATATCAACATAGATCCGATTCTGCTTTGTTTCGTAGCTACTAGGGTGTTAAAGTCTTAATAATCTTTCGATTTATTATGATTTTCTTCTTATGAGTACGTTTAGTGATTCGAATGAAATTTTGAAGGTAAAAGTTACTATAAGTGCTACATATTTTAATGCTAAAAAAGTGTCGACAAATTCATCAGCGACGTGCGTATGGGTTTTCACTGGAATATGTTTCAAAAAAAACGTGCGCCACTGACTTTCCTTTTGATATCAAAATTATGTAGGCTGTTTAATGCCAACTAAAAGTTATATCTTAATATTTTGTCCAATTCGGCCTCCTCTATGAGACAACCCCAATTTTATTGATAACAATTAATAAAATTAAAATAAAATTAATACAATATATATAATAATAATAATAGCTCCCGTGTATAGCGTTTAACGCCTTGGGAGTAGCAAGGTACAGCTTGCCATACTAGATATACGTATAAGTTCTATATACGTATAAGTTCTATACAAGAAAGGTATAGAACTTATATATTCGGTATACAAGGAAGGTAATGTGGCTAGCACTACGCTTCAACCGCCTATTATTACCTCAGGATTGTGAATCCCAAGTGCTCATTTAAGGCTGAGTCGACCTAGGTACCCAAACTATTTTTATTTTAATAAAAATAGTCGGCTGATGAAATGTTGGGTGTGGGATTCGAACCCGCTACCTTCAGATTGGTAGACGAGAGCCTGTACCTCTACACCACCGGGTACCAATAAAATATATATTTTACCTAATTTATTATTAAATACTATTACTTTATTTTTTTTCACACTTTTGTGGTTTCATTAAGTGAGTTGACGGGCTTGCCAAGTCCTCTCACATTCTATGGCGATCAGTGTTCAGAAATGCTCTAGCAATATTGCAGGTTTTTATTACGATGGATTTTTGTATTGTTGTTTGGATGTTGGGGTCTAGCCCTAGATCTCTGAGGTGATGTATAAATGAAAAGGGTGTCAAACCTGGTAACTGACATAATAAGTGCATGGAGTAATGAAAACTCTTTTTTGTTTCCATATTCTCTCAAGTTCCCCTGCCAGTTCTGTTTATTTTGCTATTTTTTCGTTGTATTTTGTCTTTATATTTCTGTCATTCGGTATTGCTATATCTATAATGTATGTAATTTGTTCGGCCTTATTTTGAAAAGTTATATCCGGTCTGTAATTTATTATTAAATATTATTACTATTAGTTATTATTATTATTACTCCAACTTACAGGAATTTCAAATAAAAGTAAAATGTGTCAGGATCCTCACCTTCCTCAATCAAAACGTCTCTTAGTCTGGCTTGCAAAATGCTTTTCTTTCCATCTGTTTCGCATTCCCTCGCTTCCAGTACGCCTTTTAATTCCGACACTTTCAAATCTTTCAACAGTTTTTTCGGAGTTTTTGTCTTTTTATTTTTCTAGTCTATCACACACACCCCACCTGACACCAATTGTTACGTTTTTCGTCGGTTCCGTGTAGATAGAAAGTCACAAATTATTTAAACACAATTTATTTACACTAAGTAACAAACAATAACGATTAAAAGACTTAAAGAACTATATACAAACTATTTATAACTACATATTTATCTAGAAATAATTTATTTTGAATTATGCGCGACAACTCTCGTCTATTTATTTCTATCCTCTTCAGGCCCAAACCGTCGTTTATATACCCACAGCTAAAGAGAATCTCGAATAATCCATAGATCATTAGGTGCTTAGAAAAGGTTTCGAATGTTCTCGTATGTACTACTCCATTCCAGTGGAACTCGATTGTTCTCGAACGTTCGAATGAATCATTACGGTGTCCATTACGGTATTCTTTAATGCGATATTAAGGTCATATGGGGCGGGACATTAGTTAGGTTAGACCAAGTCAACACGGGTCCGCAAAAATAATAACAAAAAAACTAATTTTAAAAAGTTTTAACATCCTGTAACTCTAAAATTATGCATCTCCATATCCATGTTTATAGGAACTTTTTTTCATATTTTTTACGAGGAATCAATGAGTACTTATTTAAAACTTTTGCAAGTTAATGTATTTAAATTTTTTACAAGTTGCTATTAGACTTGGACAAAGGCAAATTAATAAAATTGCGTTTATCTCATCCCGGAGGCCGAAACGGAATACGGAGGCTGACAAAATATCAAGAGACAACTTTTAATCGGCATTAAATTGCTTACACTATTTCCCTAACAAGAGAAAAAAAAAGTCTGGCGTACCTGCTTTTTTAGAAAAATATTCCAGTGATAACATATATGCACCTTTTGAATTATCGACACTTTTTTAGCTTTAAATGTCGCATTTATAGTAACTTTTACTATCAAAATTTCATTCGAAACGGCTAAAAGTACTTGGAAGAAAATTATAATAAATCGAAAAAGTATTAAGACTTTTTAACACCCTGTTGCTACGAAACAAAGCAGAATTGGACCTATGTTGATATGAAAAATATATTATCTTATTTTTACGTGAGGAATCTCCCCACGAGAGATGGCACATGTTTTTTGAACACCCTGTAGAATATTTAGTGAAACAGTATTCAAATGTTTTTTATTATTTTTTTTTCTTTTAGGGAATATGTATAGTACACGCTTTGGTGGGAATGGCAGTAGGGTATAGTTTTCTAGGCACTATGCAACTAATATCACTTGAAAATGTATCTTGTCATATGTTCGCATTTGTTACATATTTTGCTTTTGAATATATGTTCTTCTGGCTGACGACTTTATCATTTCATACATGGAGAATTACAGTGTAAGTAGAAAAGATAAATAATGTATAACATCTCTCTAATATTTAATAAATACAGGGTGTCCCAGAAATAAGTGCAAATATTTTAAGAGGTGATAGATCTCGATAAAAGAAACATATTTTCTCTTTATCGTTTTTCAAAAGTCCAAAATAACGGAGTTATTTTAATTTCCAAAAAAAAATTTTTGTTAAAATTTGGAGAACCACTGGATCTTTTCTGGATTTTCTTTCTTGTAAATTTAATCTAATACCTATGTTGCCATATTATCAAGAAATTACGTTTTTTAACTAAAAACTAAAAAAATTTCCAAAAAATTTTTCAATAAATTTCGAATTTTCAAAATTTTTTTTTTGCGAAAAAAACCTCATATGCGTGTTTCTGGGGTTGAACTATACTACCAGTTAAAATATTTGCACTTATTTCTGGGACACCCTGTATAAATATCCAATATATTTTCGTATTTCTATATAGGGTGGCGCACCTCATTCGCCTCGGTTCATTATACGAAAACGGAAACATGTAGAAACAAAAAATTTTATGGGTATATGTAGAGAGGCAATATGCATAATTTAAAATTATTTTCAAATGTACAGGGTGTATCAGAACTAAGATCCATACCAAAGTTATATTTTTTCTTATGGAACACCCAGTATTTTCTTTTATTTTTGTATTCTTCGGCATAAAATAAGGCATTTATTATAAGGGTTTAATATGTTTAAATGCTTTGGTTTTTGAGATATCTTCAGACATTTAAACATGCATGATATAATAAAAAAGTTTGTCAACACCCTGTACATTACTTTTCCCTTTCACTTAACTGACTTTGAAGCCAGACAAATAACGTTTACTAAAAAAATTTATTGCTTTTTTAAAGGTGTACAGGGGTATCCAAAATTGCTGGTCTATTTTAAATATTTATTTTACATAAAAACTTCGTTATTGCAAATACAAACTTACTTACAGCGCTTTCAGATGGAGCGGACCGTCCGTCGTGTTTTTTCAAGATAGCCGTCGGACGGAGCATACGCGCCCATGTGAAATTGTTCATATATACTCATGGTACTTGCTCGAAGGCGCGGACGGTCCGCTCCATTCGAAAGCGCTGAAAGTGGCATAACAGCGCTCACGCATACATATATAACACGCATACTCACTTATTTAAAAAAAAACACTTTTACACCCGTGTATTTGTATATGCCGGTTGTTTACGATTTTCTCCGATGGCCTATAATGTCTACAAGCCTATAATGTGTAAACTTACCAACTTGAAATAGTGTTTATAATATTATTAGTAATGTTCGAACATTTTATGATTAATTTAAAATACTTATATTTTGCTTTAATACCTATATATCATTTTCATTTTAGAAATCCGAGTTTTTCTCAAAGAACAACGAAATGGGGCCTGATATATCATGTATTCGCCATTAGTGGGCCACTTGTTTTATCGGTGATACTATTATTAGCCCATTTCTCGGACTGGTCCATATGGGATGATATCAAACCAAATATTGGCATCATGTCATGCTGGTTCGAATGTAAGTAATAACATATAGGGTGAGTACAGGGTTGCAAGCTCACAGAAAACTTAAGTCTTCCTTTGGTTTAAATCATTTTAATGACTTAAGTCATTTTTCGAAAGCTGACTTAAGACTTAAAATTTAAGTCTTTTTCAAAATGATTTGTTATTTAAATCTTTGTTCCGAAATAGAAAAAGAGTTGCCTTTTTATGAAAGGCTTTTTATAAAAAATATTTTTTTTTAAATAAATATAATAATAATAGATAAAAAAAATACACTCAGATGCAAAAAAAACGCAACGCAGACATTTTTGGTCAATTTTAAAGTATTTATTTCTAATCCCACACCCGGCATTTCATCAGTCGACTATTTTCATTAAAATAAAAATAGTTTGGGTACCTAGGTCAACTCAGCCTTAAATGAGTACTTGGGATTCACAATCCTGAGGTAATAATAGGCGGTTGAAGCGTAGTGCTAGCCACATTACCTTCCTTGTATACCGAACGGCTCTAGCATGGCAAGCTGTACCTTGCTACTTCCAAGGCGTTAAACGCTATATACGGGAGCTATTATTATATTATGTCTATTATTTTTAGCTCTATTTTCATAATTTTTTTAGCAAGCTGTACATAATTATATCAACTTTAATTCGTAAACTAAGTTTTTTATAAACTTTATTATGTGGCATATTATACAGGATTAGTCGAAGGGTTGTTTTTTTACCCTAACTTTAAAACACCCTGTGCAATAATTTCGTGTTTGAATTTTCCTAAAATATAATTTTACGGTCAGAACCATGACTCCTGAGCATTTTGTTTTTTGATTCATGTCAAAACATGGTATGGTTAATTTTTAAGAGCAAAATAAACTGATTACAATCATTTTGCAATTTTTTCAATTATCATTACTTTTTGATGTAATTTTTTAATATGACAAGATGGTTTTGGTGACTATTGTCATAACGCGCTGCATTGGATACTCTATACTAAATTAAAAATAAACGTTAAATACCAAAGATACAGTCCTGGTTTTAATAAACATTAATAACGATAACAGAACTAACGATATTGAAGAAAACATCTGTAATAATCAATTATTATACAAACAGAAAAAAAATGTAAAAAATAACCTAATACATTGTATTGCCTCCCTTTGCTGTTATAACTGCCTGTATATGTCCGTTCATACTGTCGTTCAGGCTGCATATATCATATTGCGATATGTTTTCTCATTCTTTTTTAAGGAAGCGAAGCTCATTTAATGAAGCTGGTACCGCTTCGCGACCTCTAACCTTCCTGACAAGCATTTCCCAAACGTCGAATATGATGAACAGTTCATAGTGGTTTATAGTTCACAGTAATCTCCAAAGCCGCCTTTTCATATTGAAAAACAACTTCAAAAAGAAATGATAATTGAAAAAATTGCAAACTGTTGATGGCGAGTTCATTTTGCCCTTAAAAATTAACCAAGACATGTATTGACATGATCCAAAAAACAAAATGCTCAGGAGACATGGTTCTGACCATAAAATTATATTTTAGGAAAATTTACACAAGAAATTATTGCACAGGGTGTTTTAAAGTTAGGGTAAAAAAACAACCCCTCGATTAACCCTGTATAATATGCCAAATAATAAACTTTATAAAAAACTGAGTTTACGAATTAAAGTTGATGTAATTATATACAGCTTGCTAAAAAATCATGAAAACAGGGTTAAAAATAACAAAAATATAACACTTTAAATTTGACCAAAAATTTCTCCGTTGCGTTTTTTTGCATCTGAGTGTTTAAAAAATAAAATAATTTTTATAAAAAATTAAATATTTTTATATATTTTTATGATTTTTATGATACATTTTTAACAGCCAAGCAGCAGAATAAAAAAACAGTGCTCAATACCACTATACCGGGTGCGTCTCAAAAGTGGCTCACCCCCTATAACTTCTTTATTTTTTCAGATAAAAAAAACGAGATTTGGTATGTTAGTATATGACATAAATTGGGATTGATTGACGTATTCAATTGTTTTTAGTCACTTCCTGTTTCACCGGAAATGACTTCAACTTTTGATTTTTAAATGGCATCCTCTGTATTTTTTTACTTTATTCGATAGAAAATGGCACTCTGAATAGAATGACATATCATATGTCATCTTTTAATATTTTCTGATATCGTCTATTTGAAATTGTAACATGCGATTCATAACGATAATTTGACTCGAAATACCAAGTGTGTGGTACCAAATTATTGGTAAAAAAAATACTTATTCCAAATATGCTAATGAGCCACTCTCGTTCCATTTGAAAAAATCAAGATATGATTAAAAATACGATTTGTGCATCTTTCAACCGACCAGGACAAGACACAAAAAACATTAGACGTTCAAATCTATTTTTCCAAGGCTCTTGAATAAAAATTAGTGTTTTTAACACAACCACTCTAGATTGAAATTCAAAGTAAGATTTTTTTTAAAGCGATAATGTCAAAAGTTGACATATGATATGTCATACTATTCAGAGTGTCATTTTCTATCAAATAAAGTAAACAAATACGGAGGGTGCCATTTAAAAATCAAAAGTTGTAGTAATTTCCGCTGAAACAGGAAGTGACTAAAAACAACTGAATACGTCAATTAATCCTAATTTATGTCATATACTAACATACCATATCTCCTTTTTTTATCTGAAAAAATAAAAAAGTTATACGGGTGAGCCACTTTTGAGACGCACCCGGTATAGCAAACAAAACGCATGTGTAATGGGTCTGTTGTCTTTCAAGTAAATCCCCGACTCCGTTATGTAGTCCGAAAGACGAACAAAAAAAATATCTCCAATATCTTGAAGACTACCTTAAAATCCTCCAGCCCTTAGCCTATGCCATCGATATACAGGGTGAGTCTTAAAAAAGTGCAAATATTTTCAGGGCTGGTAGATCTAGATAAAAGAAACATATTTTCTCTTTACCATTTTTCAGATAAGTACCAAATAACCCAGTTATTTAAATTTAAAATTTAAAAAAAAATGATTTTTTTTTGAAAAAATTTTGAGAGCTACCGGATTTTTTCTGTATTTGCATCCCTTTTATTGCCGTAAAAATAGAGTAAAGCCGTAACTATGGTAATATCAGAGATTAAGAAATTATACCGTGGTGGGTGAACAGGCAATTCTAAAAAGGTTTCGAAAAATATACAGGGAAATTTAAAAGAAAATGCACGATTTTCAACATCATCATTTTTTTGGCGAAATAAAACTCATAGACGTGTTCCTGGGGTCGAAATATACCACCGCTGAAAATATTTGCACTTATTTAAGACTCACCCTGTATACAGACATATTCGACGAGACAGTATTCGATGACATCTAAACCTGTAATGGATACATATAAAGTGCTACAAAATCGGTTAAATTTTATAAAAAAACATATTTTTGTGTTTGTAGTTGTTCCGAAAATTAACCGTAATATAATAAATTAATAGTATGATAAGTAAGTAAGAAAATCGCCTAAGTGGTTATACAAGAAAATTAATTTTAATATTTAAAAAGGTACATAAATAATAAATTGAATTTTCGTTGTCCTAACTTGACTGAATAATTATATTGATTTAAGTCATTTTACTGACTTAACTTGCAGATCATCATGATTTAAGTCAATAATATAGACTTAAGTCATAAAAACGACTTAAGGTACGCGCACACTGACCAGCGCCGCACGAATCGCACTTTTTTTTGTCGCGCCCACTGAGCCGTACTGAACGCGCCGCATTATTCGCTATTTTGTTTCTTTTTGCCCCTACTACACCCGTATTTGCCAATCGGATTTCTCATCAGTCACTTCCGGAGTCGTTTGCGGTGATAATCGTGTTTTTTAATATTTATCGACAATAAATGACAACGAACAAGAAATAATTATGAGCTCCTTGCTAATAGAAGAAGAAATCACGAGAAAGAATCGAAAGTTATAGGTTCACAATATTTGCAAAAATCCACATTATTTCCATATTTAATTGAGGATAAACTAAACATTTTTCAATATGAGCTATGAAAAATTTGCGCACTTTCTTAGCATATTGAACTTCTCATCTCCTCTTCGGCACCTACGTAGAGCGGAAGGAATTGCGTGTGACGTCAGCAGCACTAGCCGCATTTACCGAAAATCATTCTGGCCCAACAATGCTGGCCGCATTTACGTCGATGCGATTCGTGCGGCTCTGGCTAGTGTGCGCACCTTCATTGAAAGTAACACAAACAATATTTTTCTTCGGTCGATACGGCGCGTGCGGCTCTGGTCAGCGTGCGCGTACCTTTAACGTATAATATTGATTTAAGTCTTTACAAAAATGACTTGAAATAAAACGATTTAAGTTAAAGACTTAAGACTTAAATCATTTTGATTTTGAAAACGACTTAGACTTAACGCTTTCTAAGTCTTTTTAAAACTGACTTGTCGCAGCTCTGGGTGACTAAACTATTGCCACACTATTGCGTAAAGTAGATTTGAATAGTCTTTGTAACATTTGTAAATAGAGATATCATTATCTTTTAGAACAAAGCAATCTTGTAAATATACAGGGCATCCGAGTTTAAATATCTTATTTAATTGCAAAATTCTGAAACAAAAAAACCTCTAAAACTTAATTTCTAAACTGATTATGAAGTTAAAAGATTGCAATAATTGCATAATCATTAGAAATTAATAATAAGAGTATTAACACGAGGTTTTGTAAAATGTTAATTTTTCTCAATTTTAGCAATACGAGAAACTATGTTCTACTTCTATGGTCCTATTTCATGCACTACTTATCTGTAACGTTACTTCTACGTTTGGACAGTTGTGGTGCTATGGATAAGTCCAAAACACTCAAAACAAAATTCTAAAATACAGGTAACAACAAAATCTGTTTATACAAAATTAAAATAAGTACTAATTTAAGATCTTGAATTAAAGTATGTATTCGGCTGAGCATTATCATGGGAATTACGTGGATATTTGAACTTATCATACACATACAGCCGTTACTCGCTGACGGTATTCGACACACATAAAGAAAATGGTCACGCAAGGCGTTTTCTTTCATGAGCTTTTCTGTGACTGAAAAGCCCGATACGTGATGTTATCTGCCTACCGCACTCCGGACATTCAAAAATCTCATTGCTTTGTTGCCTCTCTACTTTTTGGTTGCCGCTGTTAACTGAGTTTACAACCCTTCTCCATTGAGTTCTATTGTGAGCTGCTTTTTCCCACTCATTCTGCATGTTAATTCCCTTTAAATTTTCGTGGAAAATGTCCTTGTATCTTTTCAGTTGTCCACCCGGCCTCCTCTTACCGTCCACAAGCTCACCGTAAAGCAGAGATTTTGGTATGCGGTTTTCTTGCATTCTGCATACGTGACCAGCCCATCTTAAGCGGGATTTTGTGACCATGACTTCAATACTCTCGCAGTTAGATTTTTCAAGGACCGATACGTTTGAGACATGATGGAACCACCGGACTCTTAAGAGTTGTCTAAGGTGTCTCTGTTGCAACTTGTTCAATGCGTTCATGTGTCGGCGGTAAGGCACCCAGGTTTCGCTCCCATATATCATGGTGGGGATTATAATTGCTCGGTATACTGCAAGTTTTGTTTTTGTACTCAAGTCATGATTGTAGAAAACCCTGTCTTTTAATTTCCAGAATGCTCTTGAGGCGCTACTAATCCTGTGCTGAATTTCAGAGTCAATATTGGCCTTTTCCGAAATCAAACTGCCAAGGTAATTGAATTCCGCCACATATTCGAATAGTTCTTCTCCGATTTTTATAGCATTGTTGTGATCTTCCGGGGGAGTGCACATGATTTTAGTTTTGCCGATGTTCAGCTTAAGGCCCAAAGCCTCGTATGCCCAGGTATATGTGTTCAACATTTCTTGTAATTGTTGTACCGTGTTTGCAACTAGAGCGCAGTCGTCAGCGTATTGAAGTTCTGTGATAAATTTTGTACGTGTTTTTGCCCTGAGTCTTTTTATGTTGAACAGACCGCCGTCGTATCTGTATCTAATGCCCAATCCTCTCTCCTGCAGTTTGCTGTCCACTATAATGGAGAGCGCTGCCATGAATATGTTGAATAGGAGAGGCGCTAAGACACATCCCTGCCTAACTCCTGTATTTGTTAGGAATGGATCGCCCAGTGATCCATGATGTGACACTCTTGACTTGTTGTTGTTATGGAGGCTTTTACACACTGTAAGAAATTTGTTGGGTACTCCGAACTTTTTCATAATTGCCCAAAGCGCATCTCTGTTCACAGAGTCGAAGGCTTTCGTTAGATCGATGAATGCAAATGCAACATAAAGTTTAGACTGCTGATCTTTTACTTTTTCCTGTAGTTGACGGATCGAAAATATGGAATCGACGGTGCCGCGGTTGGTACGAAAACCCGTTTGCGATTCTGGAAGGATTTTTTCTATATATGGGTGCAGGCGGTTTGACATTATTTTTGCAAAAATTTTTTCGCCGATAGCAAATAGCGAAATTCCCCTATAATTGCCGCAGTCTGATGCACTTCCTTTGTCCTTAAATATATTCACTATATTCGCGTTGCGAAAGTCCTCAGGTACCTCTCCGCTTTCCCATACGACATCGAAGAGAGCCTTAAGATGACCAATAAGTTCTTTACTTGCACACTTATAGATTTCCACCGGAATCGCGTCACAGCCAGCTGATTTGTTGTTTTTAAGCTGTTTTATGGAGATCTTTATTTCCTGTTCTGTTATTGGGATGTCTAATACATCGAGGCTGTTATACTGAGGTGTTGTGTTTAGTGCTTCCATATTGGGGTTGTTTTCTTGGTTAAGGATATGGCTGTAATGTTCTTTCCAGCGATTTCTGATTTGTTCTTCTTCTTTTAGAAGTTCGCCATTTTGTGCCATGATTGGGCAGCTTACGTTCTTAGTTGGACCGTATACTTCTTTTACAGCCTCGTAGAATTTACGATAATCGTGATGCGTGGCGTACACTTGAATCTGATTCGCTTTTTGTGACGACCAGTTATCCTTTACTTGGCGCAGTTCTCTTCGAAGCGTCGTGTTGTTGGCTGCTTTAAAGTTGTCTACCTGTCTTGGATTATGTGGATTTGCAGTGACTACTTGATGTGCTCTATGCTTTTGTTCCAACAAAGCTTGTATATGCGGTTGATTTTCGTTAAACCAGTCTGGTTGTTTCTTTTTGTTCGACTTTCCCAGTACTGCTTCGCTGGTTTTATGAATCGCATCTCTTAATTGTGTCCAGCCTTGTTCAGCATCCAATATTGAATTGAAGTTATCGGTGGAAGTGATTCTTGCTTCGGAGATCGTCGGCGGTATTGTTTTCTAGACCCCGATACGTTCAATCTGGTCATGTTGTTTGCTTTTTGGCGTGGATAGATAGATATGTATTCGACTGAGCATTATCATGAAATTACGTGGATGTTGAACTTATCACAGCAACACCCCCAAGGACAGAGTATCAATAACAGGAAAGATTTTCTTGTAGGTCAGTACACACAAATATTAATTTTTAACTCTTACTGTAATATTTATAACTTTTCCTTTATCTAAAATTTTGGAATAACTTTTTTGACTTTGCAAAATATATTTCTTTTTAGTTTCTTTTTGGACTTATTTAACATCCTTCAAGGCATCTTAATTTTCTTGGTCTTAGTGGTATTCAGAAAACGAGTCAGAAAGAGCCTTAGCTAGCAAACCCATGTAACATCAAATTTCCCAGTTCATTGGAAATATCTAGAAGATGAGGAAATATGCAGTGACGAAGAACGGACAAACAAAGCCATCGTCGAATATACAAATGGAGCAATCGAAATATCCAAATAAAATATATATTTTTAAGTTGTATTTTAAAACATCTTCTGCCATCTTAGAATAAAATTATAGAACTCAAGATGACAGAGAATACCTGATTTAAAACGGCCACAAGATATACATGAGAACTCTGTTTTTCCGAATACTACACTATATACCCTATTGGTAACAGCGAGTGGAGAAATCCCCAGGGAGTTCGCCAAATAAGAATCAGCGTTTACTCCAAATAAACGCATCTCTCCACAAGCAACTTTTTTTGATGAAAAAACTCACCAACAAACTTAATTAGCAACATATTAGCTGATAATGTGTAGGGCAATATAGATCAACATGTTACATGTAAATATTCTGTATCAATACCACTATACCGGGTGCGTCTCAAAAGTGGCTCACCCCTATAACTTTTTTATTTTTTCAGATAAAAAAAACAGATTTGGTATGTTAGTATATGACATAAATTGGGATTGATTGACGTATTCAATTGTTTTTAGTCACTTCCTGTTTCACAGGAAATGACTACAACTTTTGATTTTTAAATGGCATCCTCGGTATTTTTTTACTTTATTCGATAGAAAATGGCACTCTGAATAGAATGACATATCATATGTCATCTTTTGACATTTTCTCATATCGTCTATTTGAAATTGTAACATGCGATTCATAACGATAATTTGACTCGAAATACCAAGTGTGTGGTACCAAATTATTGGTAAAAAATGCTTATTCCAAATATGCTAATGAGCCACTCTCGTTCCATTTGAAAAAATCAAGATATGATTAAAAATACGATTTGTGCATCTTTCAACCGACCAGGACAAGACAAAAAACATTAGACGTTCAAATCTATTTTTCCAAGGCTCTTGTATAAAAATTAGTGTTTTTAACACAACCATGGCGCTCTAGATTGAAATTCAAAGTAAGATTTTTTTTAAAGCGAAAATGTCAAAAGTTGACATATGGTATGTCATACTATTCAGAGTATCATTTTCTATCAAATAAAGTAAAAAAATACCGAGGGTGCCGTTTAAAAATCAAAAGTTGTAGTAATTTCCGCTGAAACAGGAAGTGACTAAAAACAACTGAATACGTCAATTAATCCTAATTTATGTCATATACTAACATACCAAATCTCGAAAAAATAAAAAAGTTATACGGGTGAGCCACTTTTGAGACGCACCCGGTATAGCAAACAAAACGCATGTGTAATGGGTCTATTGTCTTTCAAGTAAATCCCCGACTCCGTTATGTAGTCCGAAAGACAAACAAAAAAAAATATCTCCAATATCTTGAAGACTACCTTAAAATCCTCCAGCCCTTAGCTTATGCCATCGATACACAGGGTGAGTCTTAAATAAGTGCAAATATTTTCAGGGCTAGTAGATCTCGATAAAAGAAACATATCTCTCTTTACCATTTTTCAGATAAGTCCCAAATAACCCAGTTATTTAAGTTTAAAAATTTTAAAAAATTGTTTTTTTTTGAAAAAATGTTGAGAGCTACCGGATTTTTTCTGTATTTGCAGAGATTAAGAAATTATACCGCGATGGGTGAACAGGCAGTTCTAAAAAGGTTTCGAAAAATATAGAGGGAAATTTAAAAGAAAATGCACGATTTTCGACATCTTTTTTTGGCGAGAAAAAAACTCATAGACGTGTTCCTGGGGTCGAAATATACCACCCCTGAAAATATTTGTACTTATTTAAGACTCACCCTGTATATAGACATATTCGACGAGACAGTATTCGATGACATCTAAACCTGTAATGGATACATATAAAGTACTACAAAATCGGTTAAATTTTATAAAAAAACATATTTTTGTGTTTGTAGTTGTTCCGAAAATTAGCCGTAATATAATAAATTAATAGTATGATAAGTAAGTAAGAAAATCGCCTAAGTGGTTATACAAGAAAATTAATTTTAATATTTAAAAAGGTACATAAATAATAAATTGAATTTTCGTTGTCTTAACTTGACTGGATAATTATATTGATTTAAGTCATTTTACTGACTTAGCTTGCAGATCATCATGATTTAAGTCAATAATATAGACTTAAGTCATAAAAACGACTTAAGGTACGCGCACACTGACCAGCGCCGCACGAATCGCACTTTTTTTTTCTTGTCGCGCACACTGAGCCGTACCGAACGCGCCGCATTATTCGCTATTTTGTTTTTTTCCCTTACTACACCCGTATTTGCCAATCGAATTTCTCATCAGTCGTTTCCGGAGTCCTGTCTGCGGTAATAAGCGTGTTTTTTAATATTTCTCGACAATGACTGACAACGAACAAGAAATAATTATAAGCTCCTTGCTAATAGAAGAAGAAGAAATCACGAGAAAGAATCGAAAGTTATAGGTTCACAATATTTGCAAAAATCCACATTATTTCCATATTTAATTGAGGATAAACTAAACATTTTTCAATATGAGCCATGAAAAATTTGCGCACTTTCTTAGCATATTGAATTTCTCATCTCCTCTTCGGCACCTACGTAGAGCGGAAGGAATTGCGTGTGACGTCAGCAGCACTAGCCGCATTTATCGAAAATCATTCTGGCCCAACAATGCTGGCCGCATTTTCGTCAATGCGATTCGTGCGGCTCTGGCTAGTGTGCGCACCTTCATTGAAAGTAACACAAACAATATTTTTCTTCGGTCGATACGGCGCGTGCGGCTCTGGTCAGCGTGCGCGTACCTTTAACGTATAATATTGATTTAAGTCTTTACAAAAATGACTTGAGAAATAAAACGATTTAAGTTAAAGACTTAAGACTTAAATCATTTTGATTTTGGAAACGACTTAAGACTTAACGCTTTCTAAGTCTTTTTAAAACTGACTTGTCGCAGCTCTGGGTGACTAAACTATTGCCACACTATTGCGTAAAGTAGATTTGAATAGTCTTTGTAACATTTGTAAAATAGAGGATATCATTATGGTTTAAGAACAAAGCAATCTTGTAAAATATACAGGGCATCCGAGTTTTAAATATCTTATTTAATTACTAAAATTCTGAAACAAAAAAACCTCTAAAACTTAATTTCTAAACTGATTATGAAGTTAAAGGATTGCAATAATTGCATAATCATTAGAAATTAATAATAAAAAAAATATTAACACGAGGTTTGTAAAATGTGTTAATTTTCTCAATTTTAGCAATACGAGAAACTATGTTCTACTTCTATGGTCCTATTTCATTACTACTTATCTGTAACGTTATATTCTACGTTTGGACAGTTGTGGTGCTATGGACTAGAATCCAAAACACTCAAAACAAAATTCTAAAATACAGGTAACAACAAATTTGTTTATACAAAATTAAAAATAAGTACTAATTTAAAAGATCTTAGATTAAAGATATGTATTCGACTGAGCATTATCATGGGAATTACGTGGATATTTGAACTTATCACAGCAACACTAAAGGACAGAGTATCAATAACAGGAAAGATTTTCTTGTAGGTCAAGTACACACAAATATTCATTTTTAACTCTTATACTGTAATATTTATAACTTTTTCCTTTATCTAAAATTTGGAATAACTTTTTTAACTGCAAATATATTTCTTTTTTAGTTTCTTTTTGGACTTATTTAACATCCTTCAAGGCATCTTAATTTTCTTGGTCTTAGTGGTATTCAGAAAACGAGTCAGAAGAGCCTTAGCTAGCAAAAACCCATGTAACATCAAATTTCCCAGTTCGTGGAAATATCTAGAAGATGAGGAAATATGCAGTGACGAAGAACGGACAAACAAAGCCATCGTCGAATATACAAATGGAGCAATCGAAATATCCAAATAAAATATATATTTTTAAGTTGTATTTTAAAACATCTTCTGCCATCTTAGAATAAAATTATAGAAATCAAGATGACAGAGAATACCTCATTTAAAACGGCCACAAGATATACATGAGAACTCTGTTTTTCCGAATACTACACTATATACCCTATTGGTAACAGCGAGTGGAGAAGTCCCCAGGGAGTTCGCCAAATAAGAATCAGCGTTTACTCCAAATAAACGCATCTCTCCACAAGCAACTTTTTTTTATGAAAAAACTCACCAACAAACTTAATTAGCAACATATTAGCTGATAATGTGTAGGGCAATATAGATCAACATGTTACATGTTAACATATTTATAACATTGCAAAGAATTTTAACTTCCTAAATAATTATGTATCTGAGCAGTTCAGAATTAATTCAATTACTGCTCTATCGATATTTGTAATATATTATCCTTGATTATGTATAAAATATTATCTTTTGTAAATAACCCCATCCTTATTAATATAGTCGAATAAGTAAATATCAATTTATCGATTGTTGGACTCATTCCTAACTAACCCTGCAATGTTGTCGTCTCACCTGAGATGTACTGAAACCTTTGCCGAAACCTCGGAACATAATATTCCTAAATTAACTTAAAACAAAAACAAATCCTATATAATGTAATAAATAAATTTATAAACATGAAATTAAATACTAAAATCACTAAATAATTACAGATACAATAAGTTTTAATAATCCAAATAGATTAAATTTAAAACCAATGCATCATGCATGCATGAACGGGAACGGTTAGTTTTAGTTAGACCACAGTTGGCAACATCGGAAAGGTGATTCAGAGGTAAAAAGAAAACGAAAACAAATATTAGATATTAATTAACCTCCTAGGAGGCCTTGAAGGTATTTAGTTGATATTTTCATTGCCAGTGTTTGTGTTAATGTTTCTTTTAAACATTAAATTATCTCACCAAATGAAAAAGTTGAAGATACTGCACAGCCACGCATTATTTTCGGTACAAGGAACATAACCTTAAACAACAAATTTGGAAAACATCACAAAAATAATGTTTATCGTCATACAAATTTTGATCTTAATTAATTACTCCCTGTCTATACCTGAAGTGTACCCAAATAACAGACAGGACTATCAAAGAATTATAGTTAATAAATGTTGTGGAGTAAATGAAACATATTTTGGTAACTATTGTAAGCTTGCAGATGAAGTAAACCTCTGGCATCCTCTTTTCACATCTGAGCGAGGCGAAACAAATTTGCAAATAAAACATAAGTAAGATAATTATTTTATCTTATGGGAAAATAAAATTGACCTAATTTTTTTAGTTTAGCAATAGGTACACCTAATTGTGGTCATATGCAACAATGGTCAGTGTATCACTATCAAAATTCAACAGATAAACTGAGACTGTTGCCAAACGGTGTATTAAGACATTACATTGATAATCAAGTTCCAAATGAATTAGACAATGATTCTGAATTTGCAGATGACAAATCTAAAATATATTACGACTATGCACCTGGAAAATATTGTTTGGATAAGGTAAAAATACAATACTTGTACTTCCTATAAACAAACTAATATATTTTTAAATTTTAGAAAAACGATGGTTTTGGATTTATTAGCGAATTTGCATTGGTATGTGCACCTATTCACCAGCATGATTGGACAGCAAACGAGTTTTTAATGCACAATGTTGTAAGCCCTGTCACACATGCAATAACTATTATTTTTCTGTTAATAGTGGCAATAATTTATTTTGTAATGCCAACATTAAGAGATCTGTCAGGAAATATCACAACTACAATTTGTATGTGCCTTATAGTAAGCCAAACAGCTGACTTGGTGAGACTTTTAACAGTTTTTAAAAGCCATATAAGTCTGCTTATTACTGGTAAATTCTGCAATATCAGCGAGACAATACGTTTTAATGTATATTCTGTTTCAGAGACAATATGCTATATTAGTCTGTTAGGTGCCTTTTTCTGGTTGAATAGTTTAGGATATTATATATGGAAAACATTTAAGTTAGTTATGGTTACTTCAACATATATCAGAACAGTTTTATTTATAATATATTTTCTAGATCAAGAAATGTATTTCTGAGAATAACCGATGGTAAAAAGTATTGTTACTATGGGCTGTATGCCTGGTCCTGCACAATAATTTTAGGAGTTTTAGCAGTGTTTGCACATTTTACAATGGACTATCCTGAATTTAAAGCAAAAAATGTTCAAGATCCTGAGCAAGAACAAATAGGTAGGTACTTGCAATATTTCAGAGATAAAATACTTTATAATTACATATTTTGCAGGATCTTTAGGAATGATCATATTCTTTGTACCTGTAGCCTTTACAGTATTAGTTGATGTATTTTTCTTTGCCACAACTTTGAAGAAAATCAACAGAATGCATACTTATGGACGAATACATCATAAACTAAGACACAGGTTATATAACAAAAAATATAATTATGTTTCTTTAATCTATATAACTTCTTTTTACAGTTTTAGAATGTTTTTGCTCCTCATGCTTGTAATGACTCTGTGTTGGCTGTTCCTTCTTTCATCATTTTCCAAATTTGAAGGATTAATAAGCAGTCATATTATTGTAAATACACTACAGGGGCCACTAATTTTTTACATATGTGTTTTGAACCAGAAACATGTGTCTTATTTATTAAAGAAGACATGCTGTTATGAGAACTGTATTTGTCCATGTTGTCGCCCCGAGCAAGAGAGTGAATGGGGAGATGAAATGACAGCAATGAACACAAGTCCATATTAATATTTAGAGACAATAGTGTGATATTTGATATTTTTTTAGATCTATTAATGTGAAATATGATTATATTTAAGAAAATTGTTAGTGGATAAAAATAATGTTGTTCTTAAGTTATATTCTTTTTAATAACAAAATATATCAACTGAATCTCAAGTGTGCATATTTAAAATTTATATTTTTATACTACTTTTTCCAAATATTATACTGTGTGTACTTAATATACTTATCTTTATGTTTTAACATAGAAATAAAGTATAAATTTAGACTATAGTATTTTATTAACTGAAAATTGAACCAAAAAAATATTTATATTTAATGTAAATTTCTTAGTGTTCAACTTTATATTAAGTGTTTATTTGGTAGTTCACCAACAAATAAGGTCATTCAATTTAGTAAAGTAAAAAAACTTACCTGACTAAACAAGTGCCCTTCTGGTCTCTTGATTAATCCTGATAATGAACATCTGACCACCAAATGACAGTCGTCTAGAACGGTATTAAAAAATCTTCTTGTCGGCAACAAGGCTTCAAGATCAATGAGCAACTCCAGAAATCTTTCACAATAATGAACCTTAAAAAGGCAATATAAAATTAAGTATGTCTCAAAATGTGTCGTTTATTCTTACCTTTTCAGATGGACAAATACCTTGCTCACCAATTGTATCTAAAACTGAAAGAAACTTGAGCATGAGCTTATGCAGAAAAGTCCTCTCCCATATTAACTTGTCAAGTTGCTCGGGTTTATCTTTTCTTTGAATGGCTCTCCAGTATTTCTTCCATTTAGGATTTTTCTTAAATTCATATTCTCTTCTGTTGGGTTGTAAAGATATCCACATTGACAAAGAAACCAATCTTTTTACTTGGTCTCTACAAATAGCCTCTTCCATGCTATTAAAACAATGATTAAGGAATACTAAGACAGCTGTCTGTTCTTTTAAATTTATTAGTAGTTCATCTTCCAAACAAGCAAGAAGGACTCTTTGAAAGAAATCTGGAAAATGCTCGTTTTGTTTTCTAAATGCCTAAAAAGTTATTCTGTGTTATTTTATGACCAATATTAAGTAATGATCTCTCACCTGCCATACTTGAACTCTTTCTCTAAATTTTTCATTTACCATTATAACAATTGATAGTATATGTGCCAATGAAGCTCCAGGCTTGTAATTTGGCCATAAAAAGTTCTCAAGATATTGACTAAATTCCAGAACCATAATTCTCCTAATTGAGAAACTAAAAAACATAAAATATTAATAAAAATATTAATAATTTGGCTATTTGGTATAAAAATCGTACTTGCTACCTCGAATATCAGTCATATAAATATCTTCAATCACATTTGGTTCAAATTCAAAATGATTTTCGACAGTGTGTGGAGCCCAATATTTTTCTGCCAGCTATAAAAATTGAAAGAAAACGTATTTAATATACTTAAACTAGAATATGCCTATGCAATATATATGTGCTTATGTTTATTAAAAAAGAATGCAAGAGAAGAATTCGCAATTTTGAGATAATACAGATTTGTATTTTCCTAAACCATTTATTTACCTGTGTTATTCGGTCAGTTTGTATTTGTTGAACTGTAGGGGTGACAATACTCCCCTGTAAAGGTTGTTCGTCCATGATACAAAAGATCTGTGATATTAATAAAAATACTTAAAACAATAATTAAATTTTCTTAAAAAAAATACTGTTTACCTGCTGTTTACAATATTTTTCAAAAAATTAGGTTAATGTCAGTTATTGTTACCGGCAGGGTAGGGATGTCAAAAATACATCGATGCATTGAAAACATCGATATTTGCGTTTCGATTTCGATGTATCAAATACTATTCGATATTACTCGATATATTCGATGCATTGATATACCGTATGATCGAAAAAAAAACGGCGTCCAGTTGGCTGGGAAATGACGATCGATGACATTTCCCATATAAATTTACATATAATTTGACAACGATCTTCATTTCATAGTCATCATTGACGCCGTTTTTTCTCGATCATGCGGTATTTCATTTGATGTAGTGAATCGCGAGTTCTATGCGCGAGTTGCACGTTGCACGGCTATTATGCACGCCACATCCAATATTTCCTTTTAATTGTGTAGCAAACGACGAAAATAAAAAATATACAAAGCACTTTAGAACATTATTATTATAATACCACATAAGTTTTATTGGACATTTCTCTACGGTATAGGATTTCTTGTTTATCTTTTTTACTTAAAAATTGAATTTCCGAAATTATTCAGGGTGTTTTAAAAAACATGTGCCATCTCTCGTGAAGAGATTCCTCACGTAAAAATAGGATTTATTTTTCATATCAACATAGGTCCGGTTCTGCTTTGTTTCGTAGCTACAGGGTGTTAAAGTCTTAATATTTTTTCGATTTATTTTAATTTTCTTCCAAGTACTTTAAGCATCTCGAATGTAATTTTGAGGGTAAAAGTTACTGTAAATGCGACATATTTTAAAGCTAAAAAAAGTCGGCATATTTACCAGGGACGTGCATATGGGTTATCACTGAAATATTTTTCTAAAAAAAGCTAAAGTCCCTAGATTTAGAATTTAGAATAAGTGGGAGGGGGGTTAATCTCTGCGACCTTAGAGATCTATTGTGTCCAGGGCCAGTCAACTGAGATATACGACCTTGAACGATCTGTTTTTGGGATAGTAATTTCCTGGGGCGCTAGATGGCGTATTTTTATTTTAATTTTTCTAGTTGCCTAACAATTGCGTACAAAATTGTTTTTATAGTTGCCTAAATAGGCCTATTAATTATGTTCTGTCATTGTTCTGTATGTCAAATCAGTTTTCCGTTTCCGGCTTCCTCCTTCTTCTTCAGTTGTGTTTTGCAATTGAACGGAGATGTGCGTTTCGCTGTTTGCTGGTTGTTTGGCTGTGTTTTTTGCAATCTTCATTTTAAAATCGTGATTTTGTATTTTTGAATTTTTTTGAACTTTGTTTTGTGTTTGATTTTTAAGATCTCTATTAAAGGTAAGGTTTAAGTTAAAGGTTTTTGATTTATCTAACAATTTTATTTAATAATCCGAGAAAGCGAGGTGAGGTAACCTAACCAAGTCCAAATGTTCGTGAATTTTATTTTTTAACAATGTAATATTTACAACGCCATATATTTTTACAAAAAAAATTGATCAACTCCATATTTTTGTACATAAACTTCACAATATGATATTACACAATTGTTCAAGTCCAATGTAAAAAATACACGTAAATAAAACATTGTTTCTAATGGACGTCACTTTCTCTTGTATTCCAACGATATTTGTTGTGTTCTTAAATCTGGTACTATAATAAATATTATACTTTTTAATCTGTTGTTTTATTTGTTTGTAAAATGTTTTATGGTATAATTTTCTGTAAATTAAAATAAATTATTTATTGTAGGTTTTTATGCACATATATTAATGATATAAGCAAACCATTTAACACTTTACAATAGTTTAACCTGGTTTAACCTTTATATATAAATCCTTGTTTTTTACCATTTGACTTGTTTGCCAACTTGGGACCAATCAGATGACTACACATTATTTTGTAGAAATCTGATTGGCTCTAACTGGCGAACAAGTCATACGTCTTGCTTAAAAATAAATTGCATCTATTTAAATTTGCCGCCACATTTGTTACTTTCCTGGGTGGCTAGATGGCGCCACTTCAATATACAGATTACAGATTTCTTTACAAATTTGAAACCGTTTTGAAACTAAAAAATGCATGGGAGTTAGCGTTCTTCTTTAGTGTGTTCTGTGATTGTGTCCCCCTTTCTTGAGTTATAACTCATCATACAGTCCCAGGAATTCCTACGGAGACCCGTGTCCCTCACAGTCGAGGAGCTACGACCCAGGCCGGGTAGACGAAACGGTAGCTTGTGTCGCCTGTTGGGTTTAGAGGTAGGAGGTAGCCTCCCGACCCTTGGAGGAGGTGGTAGCTTGTATGCCACTTGCGGAGGATGGTCTCACGCAAGTACAGCCACCTCTCCTGTAGTTCTCTTTGGTTTGGCCCCTTGGAACTTTTATTGTTACTGTTCCCAGTGTCGCTAGGGGGTTTTCCCACAGCTTCACCGGTGATGTTTTTATTACTATTATTACCAGATCTCATAGTGTTCCTATGAGTCGCTAGGGACAGTCGGTACACTTCTACAGAGCCCCGCATGTAGAAGTAAGGGGTAAAATACAATGGGGTGCCCCCCGGTGCCTCAAGGTTGAGGCTGTCCGTGGCCCCGCCCGGTATCGTTATATGTCTTGGTGCAATTCCCTGGCCACGACACTACAGTCAGGGACAAGACGATGAGTGAAAAGCAAATACGCCATTGACTTCTTTCTCTCTTGTAAGCGAAATAGTGTAAGCCATAGGTGTAAGCAGTTTAATGCTGATTAAAAGTTGTCGATTTTGGCGTCCTTGATGAGATAAACGCAACTTTATTAATTTGGCTTGATTCAAATCTATAATAGCAACCTTTAAAAAAATTTAATATTAACTTTCGAAAGTTTTAGATAAGTATAGTCATTTATTTCTCATCAAAAAATATGAAAAAAAGTTCCTATAAACATGGTTATGGAAATGTATAATTTTAGATCGAGTTACAGGGGTGTTAAAACTTTTTAAAATTAGTTTTTTTTGTAATTATCTTAAATATACATATATTATTTTTTATATGAAATTGCTGTAACTTGGACTAATAGTAATAATGACTAATAGTAATAATATTTAATAATAAATTAGTTAAAATATATAATTTATTAATTTAATTTTTATTTTATTAATTATTGTGATTAATAAAATTGCGTTTATCTCATCAAGGAGGCCGAATTCGACAAAATATCAGGAGATAACTTTTAATTGGCATTAAACGGCCTACACAATTATGATATCAAAATAAAAAAAAAATCAGTGGCACGCGTTTTATATTTGAAAAATATTCCAGTGATAACCCATATGCACGTCCCTGGCTTTGTCCCTGGTGAATTTATCGACAGTTTTTTAGCATTAAATATATATATATATATATATATATATATATATATATATATATATATATATATATATATATATATATATATATATATATATATATATATATATATATATATATATATATATATATATATATATATATATATATATATATATATATATATATATATATATATATATATACCCATGCGATTGTTCTCGAAAGCTGGACAACCGATGAATCAACAGAGAACCAGGCTTAAAGGAGACCGATTAAGTAAAATTCTATTGTTACAAGGCTTAGACAAGAAGTACAACTTTTAATAGTCCCAGTACTTCTTGTAATATTTTTTTGGTTTATTTTAACAGTTTGTAAATCTATAAATTTGTTTACAATAATTTATATTTTTGAGTTGAGAACAAAGTTTTTTGTTACTATATCATCCATCCACCCATCAAGTTGTAACTACAAATTAATGGATAATATTAATTTTTGTACAAACCAAGTTTTTGGATTCGATGCATGGCAACATCGATGTACACATGCAATGCATTACATCGATGTATTTTATACGTGGACATCCCTATGCAGGCCATAGAGTACACGAGTTTATTTAGTTGCATAAATATCCTCATTATATTTTAGAAATTTAAAAAAAATCTTTTATTGTAGATATTATAAAATATATATACAAAGATATTGTCTAAAAATAAGCAAACTAATTATTGTTTTCCAACTTTTATAGAAGCCTTCATATTTCACCGAACACGGCAATACCTAGTTGTAAATTTTTGATAGTCAAAATTTGATGCTACTAAATAAGGTACTACAGTTAAGAGGTTTTAGTTAATACAACAAACAATAAAATTGTCATTATTGTTTTATTGTTAATATATTGGGATTAAGAGATTAAGTTATTTAGGTTTATATAAACTTTTATTTTATACATCAGGACCAGTCTCAATAGTGCTTCAACATGTGGAAGACAGTTTTTTTGATATCTTGCTTGGTTGCAGCAGCATTCTGTGCAGAAGAGCTAGTAATATAGTTTTTAAAAGTTAAATAAATACATAATATAGAAAAAAAAACTTTTTTTAGACTTATGAAGATTTTAAGAAAGCCACCCCTCTGTATTTGGAAAATGATCCAGATGTCCAAAAGCAATTTCCCTTCTTGAAGATGGAAGATGCGGATACGCGCATAGTCGGTGGTGAAGAAGCTGTACCAAATTCCAGAAATTACCAGGTTAATATCTCATATTTTTAAATATTCTTATTAATAAAAATAATGAATTATTAATAAATACAACTACAGCAAAATAAAACATTAATTCACCACAATCCACGCACTGATTGACGCGCGTTTCGCTAACCATGTTAGCATCATCAGCAGATTATTAAGACTGCTTGCAAAAGTTTGAAGCATCTGTTGATGATGTGCGTCCATTTCAAAAATAATGTTTTTTGGTGCATTGAGGTGAATTAAAGTGTTTTATTTTGCTGTTGTAACACCAAAAGTAACTTCCACCCAGTGTTGCCAGAAATTTTCGGACCGAAATCCTTCAACAGAGCCTTAAAAAACCTTCAGATTCCTTCAACTTTATCAAAAATTCCAGATCTTGTGAAAAAATTGCCTAATTTCGCTATTTTACCTATTTTATAATTAGGAGAAACTTTTATTATTTATTTCTGGTAATATGAATAATAACACGATCAAAAATGCTGTGATAGATACTCGACAGCAGTATTATAAAGAATGTTTCAAAAAAAAATATTGCTTATAATGAATGCCTGAACCGAGAATAATTAAGCATACAAGACGCCATGATCAGCTGACTTATTAGATATGTTTTCCGTTTACATATTTCTTTCTTTTCAATATCAAGAACTTTGGTTTAGTTATGGTACGTGTGGAATAAGATGTGTTGAAATATAAAAATGTATCTAATAATTTTTTGTTAAATGTAAAAATATTTCTAAAATTGCGGACTTTTTGACAGCAACATCGCTTTAAATCCTTAATTAAACACCGTTAAAGTGAAAAAAACAGATGTAGGAAAAACCATATATTCTTCTACTACATTTTTATTTTGCAAAACTGCCAAAAACCTTCATATTCATCATTTTGGATAAAAATCCTTCAGCCCTTCATTCGACGAAAGTTGACTGTAAAATCCTTCATATTGAGGGAAATCCTTCAATTCTGACAACACTATTCCGAACTCTAAAGGTGCGTCCACATTGCTCGCGAGTAGGCCAAAGAACACGTGAAACACGAAAAACTACCAAACAGTCGGAGCGAGATGTTCGCAGCGCTCGCGGTGCTCCACGTGCTTCCGATCACATAAAATGCTTAGATAAAATGTATGTTTCGACGTGGTCTGTGGTTTCGACTGTTCTTCGACTGTTCGACTCTGTCGCGGTAACTACCATAGTAACTACATATATCAAAGACTGTCAAAGAAGCGCTTCAGAGCCATGCGAGCATACTTTACGGCGGTACGGCGCGGCGCGGCGCGGGCGGTTCGAAGCGCTCGAGCTGTTTGCGTTGTTTGTTTAGTTTTTAGTTTGGTTTCATTCATAGAATTCGGTATTTACTGCAATATGATGATACTACCATGATTTTTCTTATTTTTTTTTGTTCATAATTAAAAATAGTTGTGTTTTGTTCTTAAGCCGGGTCTCCACCAAAGCAACATATGTCGTCGACATTGTCATCAACTTTTGTTACTATTTTCATAAATATTGTCGAGAAATGTAGATCGTACCTACCAAAGAAATATTGTTGCTCGCCTTCATTTTTCGACTAAAGAGCGAAAGTTTATTTAGTGTTTATCAACATGTGAAACGACGAGGATCTAATTATAATCTTAGCATATCATTTCAGGCATCATACTTTCTATTTCTGATCTTATACCAAGTATGCTTAGTGTCCCAAAGTTGGGGGTGGGCTTGATATTTTTCAATCAGATTTATTGTTTTATCATCGCTCCACTCCATACCAAATTTAATTTTAGCAACAGAATCAAAAACAAACTTCTGGCCTTGTGAACTACACAAGTACAAGTGGCAAAATATACCCGATAAAGTTACTGATAGGAGTTGATTCGGTGGAGACGTCTTTCGACATGTTTGTAAACATTGTTGTCCACACGATTTTTCTATTGATGTACCGCTCCTCAAGCGAAACATGAAATAAAGTCGGCGACTTAAATCTGCGATTAAATATGTCGACGACTTTACTGAATTGTCAGCAACATTGTCGACAACACTTACTAGTCGGCGACACAGTCGCCGACAAATGTTTCTATAGTGGAGATCTGGCTTTAGATTAGTAACGCCGGGTCTCCACCAAAGCAACATTTGTCGGCGACATTGTCATCAACTTTTGTTACTATTTTCATAAATATTGTCAAGAAATGTAGATCGTACCTACCAAAGAAATATTGTTGCTCGACTTCATTTTTCGACTAAAGAGCGAAATTTTATTTAGTGTTTATCAACATGTGGAACGACGAGGATGTAATTATAATCTCAGCCGCATTCCTAATTATTTTGCGAAATGAGCGTCGTCGCAAGCCAGACGGCAACGTCGCTTTTGGATACGTCCTAGTTTCCGGAAGAGAAATTTATATAGTGATAGTGACTTGCTCACTGATCTTTGTACAGATGACTTAAATCCGCTCCACAATGAAATAAGAAGTAAATTTATTTTTAGCAACAGAATCAAAAACAAACTTCTGGCCTTGTGAACTACACGAGTACAAATGGCAAAATATACCCGATAAAGATACTGATAGGAGTTGATTCGGTGGAGACGTCTTTCGACATGTTTGTAAACATTATCGTCGACACGATTTTTCTTTGATGTACCGCTCCTCAAGCGAAAAATGAAAAAAAGTCGGCGACTTAAATCTGCGACATAAAATGATACTTTGCTAAAAAAATTAGAAGTTCGGATTTTGTACGGATTTTTTTGGAAGGTTTATCCTTGGGACACGTTTTTATCTGGTAACCCTAACCAAAAAAAAAAAAATAAAAGTCTGTGTCTACTTGCACCCCTGGCGGTGGCTAAGAAATAAATTGGTGCGAATGTAAAATTATATGGGGAACATCATTGATGATTGACATTGCCAAACCTTTTGGACGCCGTTATTTTTTCGATGGGTATTTCGGTACAGGTACCTTTAATAAAATTGGGAGTGATTAGTAATTATAAGCATAATTTTGGTTAAAAGATCATATTATCGTCGAATTATCTGAAGGTCTAAATGACCTTTAAACGGCCCTTTATAAACCTTACTTGCCACTTCCTACCGTATGATCGAAAAAAAAAAACGACGACCAGTTGGCTTGGAAATGAAGATCGATGATATTCCCCATATAAGTTTACATATAAAATGACAGCGATCTTCATTTCATAGCCACCGCTGACGCCGTTTTTCCAAAAAAGTGCCAACACCGTGTGATGAAAAAATAACGGCATCCAGTTGGCTGGGAAATGACAATCGATGATATTTCCCATATAAATTTACATATAAAATGACAGCGACCTTCATTTCATAGCCATCGCTGACGCCGTTTTGTTTTCGTTTATATTGTACACGTACATACATACATGCAATCTTATTTTGATATGATACTTTTGGAAATTACTTTAGCTATAGTTTGAAAAAAATATGACTCCTATTTGTTTCAATGATTAAGGTTTTCGAAGGTCTTTTCATATTGTTATACACAATTTTCTTCCCGTTTTATAAGTTTAAAGAAAATGCAGTTCAGTCTAATAGTTTTACAGGTTGAGTCTTAAATAAGTGCAAATATTTTTAGGGGTAGTATAATTCGACCCCAGAAACACGATTATACTAGTTTTTTTCGCAATAAAATTTTTTGGTAAATTTGAATTTTTTTAGTTAAAAAACATAATTTCTTGATAATATGGCAACAAATGTAGTAGATTAAATTTGCAAGAAAGAAAACCCAGAAAAGATCCAGGGATTCTCAAAATTTAAGCAACAAATATTTTTTTTGGAAATTTCCAAACTTGAGTAACTTGGTTATTTTGGACTTATTTGAAAAACGGTAAAGAGAAAATATGCTTCTTTTATCGAGATCTACCAACCCTGAAAATATCTGCACTTATTTAAGACTCGCCCTGTATATCGTTTTTTTCCTAAAAAAATGCCAATGATTTTTTTTATTAAATTTTGAGAACCACTGGAATTTTGCTTTCTTGCAAATTTAATCTACTAAGTACCTATTGACATATTATCAAGAAGTTATGTTTTTAATTAAAAACTAAAAAAAATTCCAAAATATTCCGAAAAAATTGCGAGAAAAAACTCATAATGATGTTTTTAAGGTCGAAATATACTACCTCTAAAAATATTTGCACTTGTTTAAGACTCACCCTATATACAATAACAACTTAAAAATACTACTGAGTTAGAAATATGAAAAATATAATAACTGATTGGATTTTAAATTAAATGTTGTATGTATTTTTCTGAATTAAATCCTTAAAATTTAATATGATTTAATAACTGTACGAGTATAGCAGATTATATAGCTAAGTAACTATATCAACAATAAGGGCAACAATATTAGGGTACAGTTTTATTGCTGGTTAATTTGTCCAATTGTCTTTGAAATATTTACTACTTATACGATGTTAATCTGTTACTGATATGTCATAGCAGTATTTATTGCTAATTATTTTTTTTAATTTTTAGATTATCGTGTAAAATTCGGACCAATTTACTGCAGTGTTGATAAGAAATAATGACAATTCAAATATTATCTTTAGACTTACAAATAATACAAATACAATATGATCGAAAAAAAACACGCGTCAGCGATGGCTGTGAAATGAAGATCGCTATCATTTTATATGTAAAATTATATGAGGAATGTCATGAATCGTAATTTCCAAACCAACATTATTTTTTTAATTTGTTCTTGAAAATTCTTTGTGTTATAAATTAAAATATTTTTTTCATATCTTACAGAGCTCTTGAACATTTTTTTGCTTTTATCTAGAGATAGAATCTCTGATACAGACAAAGAACAAAGAAAAGATCTTTAAAAAATCAAATCTTTCGGTAATTTCGGGAGTCGGTAACAATAATTAAAAAATATTTTTTATTACATGGGAAAGTCCATTTGATATTTTCTAGCGGTCGAAATTAAATTCTTTTAAATAAGTATGCGATATCTTACTGTTCTTACTTTTGTGAAGTTTCTATAATGTTTATTATCAGTTATTGAAGTTTTTTTTTTGTCAAATTTAGGTTGGTTTATTTTGTATGATGCAAATTTTAAGTTACCTATCTGGTTTTTCCTTCGCTTGTATTCATTTGTGTTTTATTCCTTTGTGTATTTTTCTCATGATATGATTACTTAATAATTTGATATAATTTTCATTTAAAACTTAATTTTTTATCGGTTTTACTTTTGAAAACCATCCCTTGCTTATTGATTGACGAACTGCACAATAATTGAACAAAAATTTGCTAGTACCGAAAACCGCAAGTACCGACAAAACCGCGAAATTCTAGTTCCTTAGAGGCATGGTATCGAAATTTCCGGTTCCGACAAAAAGCTCCGGTTCCAAAAATCCTAATTAATACTCTAATTAATACTTCCGATTAGAGTTTAGAACCGAGGGTCCAGAACCGGGAAATCCCGATTTTGAAAGCACCGGGAATTCCCGGATATTTTTAGCCATCATAAAACCGGTCTTCCAAATTATTACCCGATTGTTGCGGGACTCAACAATTAAAAATTATTTTTTGTTAGGTGAAAACGTTTTTTGATACTTTCTAGTCATCGAAATCAAACTGTTCTAAATAAGTAGTATTGCTGGCTACTGTTCTCTTTTAAAGTTTCTATAATTAATTATTAATAATATTAATGATATTTTATTTTTTTATAATTTTTCTTTGGAAACCCATCCCTTGCTTTCTGATTGATAAACCGCTTCATCATTGAACAAAAATTAATTAGTACCCAAAAGTAACGAAAAAAAAACAGGAAATCCTGGTTCCTAAGGGGCCAGGGGTGGATGGGTCATATGGGAAAACGGGAAAATTCTCGGTGGGCCAGTGAAAAGATGGGCCGGTGGGCCGGTCCCGATCAGAGCTCAAATAAAGATTGGATTAGCAAAAATTAAATGGTTAATCTTAAACTAAAGTGACGCAAGATCCTTAGCGACTCCATAACTAACTGATCAATTTGCATCAGTATAATCGTCAGTTGCTTTTAAACATAAACACCAATTTGTAAAACACTATTGTAAAAAAATGTCTTTCGCTGGGACACTTATAATTTTAATAATCATCTGTTGTTTGTTCGGTTTGAAAATTTTTATTATACAAGGTGAGTCAATAAGTGCAAATATTTTCAGGGTTGCTCAATAAAATAAACATAATATATTCTCTTTACCGAGTTTCAAATAAGTCCAATCGAGTTATTAATGATTAGAAATTTAAAAAAAGATAGATTTATTTTTAAAAAAATTTGAGCCACCTCAATTTTTCGGTATTTGCATCTCTTTTAGTGCCGTAATATCAGAGATTAAGAAACTCTACCGTAGGAAAATTTGCGGTGAACAGGAAGTTCTAAAAAGTTTTCTAAAATATACAGGAAAATTTAAAAGAAAATGCTCGAATCTTTTTTTGCAAAGAAACTCATAGACGTGTTCCTGGGGTTGAAATATACCACCCCTGAAAATATTTGCACTTATTTAAGAATCACCCTGTATAGTTTTACCCATTATTCTTTTATTAATAGCTAATAAATATGATTGACTGGCAGCACAAAAAAAAGAATGGATAGCATTAAGTAAATTTAAATAGTCTCGATCTATATGTATACCAAGAATACGGTAGCGTAGATTGACAAATGGGAGCCTCGGTGCAATATTTTTCCAGCTCCCCTTTGTAAAAAGGCAGACGAATTTGACGCGAACTCTGCGGTTGACGGAGAAAACATATCTATGCTTGGTTTGAATTGGGGCCGGACTAAAAGCCAAATCGGAGAACTAAAAGCTAAGTCTAAATTGTTGTTTAAAATGTTGCTAAAATGAATTTGCTAAAAATTACTGAGACAGCAGAGAAGAGTTAAATAAGGTTTAAACTAGATTAGATAATAAATTATTAGTATGTCTCGAAGGGCGACTTATCCCAGTGTAAGAATTGGCGAGGCATTACCTTACTTAACACCATTAACAAGATAATTGCTATAGTCATCCAAAAAAGAATATCAGATGCCCATGAACCGACTTTGAGAAAAGAACAAGCAGGCTTTAGGCCTCAAAGATCATGTATCGACCAAATTAATACTCTCAGCATAATAATAGAGCAATCTCAAGAGTTCAGATCGCCATTATACATGGTGTTCGTGGATTTTCAAAGATCATTCGATACTCTAAAACACATAGCTATCCGGAAAGCTTTGAGAGAAAAAGGAATACCCGAAAAAATAATCCGCATGATTAAAATGCTTTTCATGATGCTACAAGCTGTGTATTACATAAAGGTTAAGTGGGGGAGAAAATTTCAATTGTAGTAGGTGTAAAACAGGGCTGTATACTTTCGCCGCTACTCTTTAACATCGTTCTGGATGTAGCACTAAATAGTGCATTTAAAGAACCACTAGGGATACAATGGGGACTCTTAAGCAGGCTAGAAGACCTGGACTACGCAGACGATCTATGCATCTTTTCCCATTCACATTCGGATATGTCTCAAAAACTTCTTAGACTCCAAGAGGAAGCTAATAATGTCGGTCTTTAAATCAACGTGGCGAAAACCAAAGAAATGAGGTCAACTACTCCCAACAACCAAGATCTATACCTCTCCAACTGAGCCATCGAAAGAGTTGATGAATTTCAGTACCTAGGAAGTATGGTTCACAGCGATGGGGGACAGAGAAAGATGTAGAGGAAAGGATTTTGAAGGCACAAAGAGCTTTTGGCATGCTTACACCTGTGTGGAACTCCTCTATATATAGCAAAAAAACTAAAGTCCAGCTCTTCAATAGCAATGTCAAATCTATTTTGCTTTATGGATGTGAAACATGGAAGGTTACGCGTGGTCTCATGGATCGCCTACAGGTGTTTGTTAACAAGTGTCTTCGAAGAATATTGAGAATTTTCTGGCCCAATCAAATTAATAACGAAGAACTGTAGAGAAGAACATCACAAAATGAATGCCACACTTGAATGGGATCCACAGGGAAGACGTGCCAGGGGAAGACCAAGGAATACCTGGAGAAGAACAGTAACCTCTGAAGCCCAAGAGATCGGGAAAACATGGGGAGAGATCAAACAGACAGCTCAGAATAGGTTCAGATGGAAACATCTCTTAGAAGCCATATGTTCCACGAAGGATGACGGGAACATATATGTCTCGAAAATCCAAATATTCTTATTATGGACTGTAACATAGCATACATCAGAACACATTTATATCCACTGCCTAGGTAATGCCTAGTTTTTTTTGTCGTTTGAGTCATGGCATTATCATACAAGATGCCAAATGTAGAAAAGTATAGAGGAAAAGTTTCGTGATAAAAACTATATAATAACCTAAAAAATGCTGCAGTTTTAATGGCGACCGCGATTCATTCAGTTAAAAACACGTAAACACGACGAGGCTGCTGCTGTAGCAGAAAAGAGAGAATTTTCTACTTTCTACAATGTGTAAGAAAGTATATACCCGAAGAGCTAAAAGTAATGTATGTATTTCACAGAGGATTGGGTCAGCTGAACTGAATGAATCAGGTCAAGTCTTAAAGTTTCTCAAAATCGTAGCCTATTCAAGATCAAATTACCGTTATCGGTAATGGGAATAAAGCAGTAGAACCCTGTAAAACTGAGTCATTTTGTAGTAAAAATTCAGATGTCCGACCCAATATTGGTCTTTACGAAAATTTTGATCAAGACAATATTAATAAATAAAATATGTTTCTTCGTTATGGTCATTTTGTTTTTGTGGATTTGGGCCGGTTGCCTGTTTTTCCCAGGCCGGTTTCCACTTCCCCATCCACCCCTGTAAGAGGCACAGTACCGAAATTCCTGGTTCCAAAAAACATCCCCGATTCCGGAAACCCTATTCTCCATCAGTTATTTCAAATTTTCATTTCTTTGTTTTGTTTATAGTTCCTTTAATAAAATATTGCTGAAATAAGTATGTTACATTGCATGAAAATGCGATAGCTAAATGAAATTATTATTTTTAGGTAGGTCTGTATATAGCTGTTGGTTTAAGTCTCGGTTTTTGCGGTGGTTCACTGATCAGCACACGTACGGTACTGACAGCAGCTCATTGCGTTGATGGGTAAGAAACACACATACATACCAAAAAATTTAACCTTAAAAATAAAATCGTCATCTCGTCGTTTTTAATGATAGAAAATTGTTTTTAAAATATTTTTTAGCAATAATGCTGTGGTTACTATGTTCTTTGGTGCCCACAATATGCCACCACTAGCAAGCGAGAATGCCACACAGATCGCTTCAAGCAACATCATTTTACATCCTTTATGGCAAAGAAATATTTTGCTTCACGATATTGCCTTAATTATTTTGAACGAACCTATAACTCTATCAGGTATGGTACTTAAGGCGGCGGTTACATTGAATGCAAATTCGCACGACAATAATTTGTTTCTACGGTGCATTAATTCTATGGTTTCTACTAGAGGCGTAGCTTGGCGTCAATACAAGGTAGGGTTTCCATAAAGGCTTTTGGAAATTCCGGACAAGTGAACTCAGAAATCTGAACAAAATCCGGACTAATGAAACTGAAATCCGGACAAAAACCTTACGTCGCCAAAAAGGAACTATAATAGTATATTGTTTTATTAGGAGTAAAAATTACACTTTGTGGTGAGGCTGTACGACATACAGACGAGGCACAAAAAGTAATTTTTACTCCGCATAGAACATGCTATTTTTTTCCAAACACCACAAATACCTTTTTAAACAACTTCAAACGTTCCAAATAATATAAAAGGATTTTAAAGTCATACCTTATGTAATTATATGGGGTGTCCCTTAAATAAGTGCAAGTATTTTAAGGGGTGATAGATCTGGATAAAGGAAACATATGTTCTCTTTATCGTTTTTCAAATCAAAAGTCCAAAATGACGTAGTTATTTTACTTTGAAAGTTTCCAAAAAAACGATTTTTTGCTAAAATTGTGAGAACCACTGGATCTTTTCTGGATTTTCTTTCTTGTAAATTTAATCTACTACCTATGTTACCATATTATCAAGAAATTATATTTTTTAACTAATAACTAACTTTTTCCAAATTTTTTTTCGCGAAGAAAAACTCATAGGCGTGTTTCTGGGGTTGAACTATACTACTAGTTAAAATACTTGCACTTATTTCTGGGACACCGTGTATTATTTAAATTTATGTTAAAATGTCAATATTTTTTATAAACATGTGGACTGCTTACAAATACCGGGTATCCCACTAAGAATAGCTCTCGGCTGTAGGTATCTCGGAAAGTCTTAGCCGTAGGGCTTACGGAAAAAAATATTTATAACTAAAGAGGCTATGGGAAATTGCTGGAAATTATTTTCAAGTTTGTAAAACGGCCGCTAGGTGGTGCAACTGCTATGGAAAATAAGAAAATATATTTTTTACAGAATTTTGCCTAGATAATGGGTACTATAAATAATAACTTTATAATCTTCAGTAAATTTTAGATTTTTTTTTGTTAAAACCATTTTCCCCCTATCTGCTAAAATAAAGTGGTGGAGGAAGGTTAGATCTATCTTTATTTAAATGTTAATAACTCCGGACTGGATGATCAGAATCCAACAAAAAAATAAGATAGAAACAGTTAGTTTATTTTAAAATCGACGAAATTCCAGAATACCATAATACCAGATGTATTAATATCTAATAATTAAGATATTAATAATAGTGAACAAGAAACGATGTTTCATTGAAGTCATGGTAGGCTTTGGAAAAAAGTTGCTTTTCGCGTAATAGTATAAACGTCAAATTGTTATTAGATCAACATTTTGATAGTCTTAGCAGCGTTTTTTTATCTTTTAAATGCTTTTTCAAAATGCCTTTATTATTTGAAGTTGTTCGGGCATTTTGAAAAAGCAATCAAAAGATAAAAAACGCTGGACTATCAAAATGTTGATCTAATAACAATTTGACGTTTATACTATTAGGTACGTCAAAAGCAACTTTTTTCCAAAGCCTACTATGACTTCACTGAATCATCGTTTCTTGTTCACTATTATTAATATCTTAATTATTAGATATTAATACATCTGATATTATGATATTCTGGTATATCGTCGATTTTAAAATAAACTAACTGTTTCTATCTTATTTTTGTTAGAATTGGCCTAATCAAGAGGGCTACTGATACTATATTGTAAAAATAAGGTAATTAAGAGCTTATTTTTTGGTATTTATTATAATTTTCCTAATATCTTCGGTTTGAAAAAAGATACCAAGATGCGGTTTTCGCTGATTTTTTAAGCTTTTACTACTCTTTACTATCAGCTAGAATTACACATACTATTGCATTTAATTTCTTTGAAAAAAACGCTATGTTTGTTAAATTGTAAGACAACGCCCCCTAGCGTCTACGTTCAAAAGCTTATTATTGTTATTTATATGGTACAATATAGAGTAAAAGATTTTTTTACTAAAGAAGACTAAAAAACTTTTAAAAGAGCCCTCGCTTTTTGGATTCCGATCATCCAGTCCAGAGTTATTAATATTCAAATAAAAACAGATCTAACCTTACCCCACCACTTTATTTTGGTAGATAAGGGAAAATGGCTCTAACAAAAAATATTCAAAATTTACTGAAGATTATGAAGCTGTTACTTATAGTACACCTTATCTAGGCAAAATTGTGTAAAAACTCCATTTCTTATTTTTTGTTGCAGTTGCGCCCCCTAGCGGTCGTTCTACAAACTTGAAAATAATTTCCAGCAATTTCCCATAGCCTCTTTAGTTATAACTATTTTTTTCCCGAGGGGTGTCTCACTCGGGTAAAAAATGTACACGTACAGCCAAAATATCCTTCCACTGCTAAGCGACTGCCAATGACTATGAAGAAGACTGCCTATGACTGCCATGTAATTATTATAGGCGAATGACTGCCATAAGACTGCCAATGACTACCAGTGACTGCCAAGAAAATGTACATGTAATTCCTTTAGTGAGACACCCCTCGTTTTTTCCGCAGCCGCTACGGCTAATACTTTCCGAGATACAGCCGAGAGCTATTCTTAGTGGGACACCCTGTACACGTCGCGTCACTACGTATTTTTAAGCCGTACGCGGAAAGAATATTCTTTGGTACGCGTCCTACCACTTTTCGTCTCGCGCTCGTGTGTCACGGCCTTCAATTTTTATTCCCAGCGCGCGTAAAGACTTCAAAATGAATCCTTTCACTTCAAAATGAATCCTACTGGTATGAATAAAAATAAAATATTAGTCGTATTTAAAAGCCCTACAAATAGGTAACAACAATGTAACCGTACCCATGTCAAATTATGTATTAAATTTTACGAAAATTTACATAGAACAATTATTTACGTACGAACAATTTTTCATAGAATTTCGCATCCTGGGTAACCGCCCCCTAATGTTCCTCTATCAATGTTGTTTAGTCCTGCTAGCCTCCAATTAGCGTTATTGTGATAATTTAACAATTTAAACTTCTATTGCTGAGAAGAATATACAGAATACTTTATGTGTTTTAGACAGAATCGGTATTGTTGATTTGCCTACTCAGCTTACCGACAGCTACATCGGGGAAACTGTTCTGGTAAGCGGTTGGGGTAGACCATCTGACAGTTCCAACAGCATTTCTCCTATTTTGAGGGAAGTAACCAACGAGATCATTAGCAATTACCCCTGCAGATTGGCCTATTTTGGCATTGTTTCTCCAACGCACATTTGTCTCTCAGGGTTGAATGGCAGAGGAACCTGCAATGGTGATTCTGGTGGACCTTTGGTCGTTAACAGAACACAGGTAAAATTCTGATAGTACTAAGAATAGCAGTAAAACTAATGATAATAGATCTTGCAAAGAGAAAATTGTTGTTTACAAAAGTGCAACAGTCTGGTTGCACGGAAATATTTGTTGCAAGGGGAACTGACATCTTGGAAAATAAAAAGAAGTCGCTGTCGCTTTTGTTAATTGACAGTTATACACTCAGATGCAAAAAAAAACGCAACGGAAAAATGGTTACCTATTTATTAGACCTATTTTCTTGATTCTTTTAACAAACTGTATATAAATATACCGGGTGCGTCTCAAAAGTGGCTCAGCCCCATAACTTTTTTTTATTTTTTTAGATAGAAAAACGAGATTTGGTGTGTTAGTATATGACATAAATTAGGATTGATTGACGTATTCAATTGTTTTTGGTCACTTCCTGTTTCACCGAAAATAGCTACAACTTTTGAATTTTAAATGACACCCTCGATATTTTTTAATTTATTTGATAGGAAATGACACTCTGAATAGAATGAAATATTCTATGTCAACTGTTGACATATTCGTTTAAAAAGAAATCGTATTTTAAATTTTAATCTAGAGTGCCATGGCTGTGTTAAAAATACTAATTTCAATCAAGGAGCCTTGGAAAAATAGATTTGATCGTCTCCGCATGTTACAATTTCAAATAAATCATAGACGAAAATGTCAAAAATTGACATATCAATAATCTCATTCTATTCAGAGTGCCATTTTCTATAGAATAAAATGAAAAAATAGTAATTTCCGGTGAAACAGGAAGTGACCAAAAACAATTGACATACGTCAGTCAATCCTAATTTATGTCATATACTAATGTATCTCATGTATATATTTCTCTCTCTATCTCTCTCTCATATACTAATACTCGCCTATATGCTTCGTCCGGATGATTTCCTCCGACGACTATCTTGAAAAAAAACGATGGATGGTCCGCTCCATCTCAAAACGCTGTAAAAAACACTTTAAAAACCAAACCTAAACACTTTAAAAACTTAATGAAAAAATTTCCGTTGGGTTTTTTTGTATCTGGGTGTATTTGGAAATTTAATGTGTATCTCATTAATAAATTTATTAATTTATAGATTGGAATTGTATCTTTTGGAAGTGGATGGGGATGCGCCCATGGATGGCCTTCTGTATTCGCACGAGTAACATCCTACATAAACTGGATCACTGCGAATGCTGTGTGGTAGATTAATTCACAAATACGATACAAATTAACAATAAACTAATAATAATAAGTCTTGTTTATTTCCTGTTGCCTAATCTGTTATATTCTATAATTTTAAAATAAATATTATGTACATAAAATAATGTTACGTTGCTTATTTTATACAAAAACCACTTCAAATACTTTAGATAGTGCATATATGTATCTTGAAAATGAATAAAAACAAGTTACAAAATTAGTAAACTGTTTAACTTTAGAAAAATATGATGATTACAAGGAGTCGAGTTTTTGTTTTATTTGTGTTTAGAGTTTTTCTTTTGGTAAGTTTGAAGAGTACCTATATAATTTAAAAAACAATAACTATTATCACAAAATAATGTTTTTAGAATAATGTCACTGGCATAAAAGTCTTTGATGATTCTTTAAAAGTGGTACATGGGGATGAAGTTGTACCTCACTCACTTCCATATGTTGTAAGTTTAACTATTTTGGATATTAAAACTTTAACAAATACATAAGTAAAGCGTATAAAATATCTATTAAAGGTACAAATATAAATTATTGCTTTATTTCCCGTGTATTTTTAATAGACTGAAGTAATCAATAAAATAAATCAATCAAGAAAATTAGTCAAGATCAATAAAAAAATAACAAGGCTATATCATAAATTTACCATAATTTTATGATATACATTTGACATAAATTTATTATCTTATATCTTTCAAATAGCAAACATAATAGACATGATACAGGGTGTCCCAATATTCCGTGGACATAGAACTACTGCGTATTCTTGGAATCAAAATAAGTTCATTGGACCCAATTTACCCCTATACAAAATACAAAAGTACTTCGTTTGTCCGCTAGAGGACATCAAACTTAAAAAAAAATTAAAACATGTAGTAAACTCTAGAGGGACCATCTTACGAAAAGAAAATCTTTCGTCGGTGGAGTTGGAAAATATTTATACTAAAACATATGTAGGGATGGGGGTAGTTTTCACCCTTTCCGAACTTTAAAGTCAATTGTTAAAGCGCTTAGCAAAACATAGGCACCTCAAAACTTATTCCAAAAATACTTCTAGTTCTATGTCCACGGAATATTGGGACACCCTGTATATTATTGACATAATCCATCAGAAATCAGAATTCATCATTATTTATAGTTTATATTGCTTTAGTAATAAACTCGGTAATAAATATGAAAAAACACGCCTTTTAGGTAGCTCTAAAAACAGTGATCGATGAGAAGGAAGTTCAATGTGGAGGATCACTGATCCAAGCTAATAAAGTTTTAACAGCTGCATATTGTGTCTATGGGTGAGATAGTGTAAAATAATAATGTTTGTTGTTCTTATCAAAAAATTTATTTTTTATTTTTATTGGAACTAATGACAAATTTTAGAGCTGAAACAGTAGAGGTAATTTTGGGTGCACATAATTTGACAATTGTGGAAGACACTCAAGTACATCTTGAATCCTCTAACTTTACGGTTCATGAAGAATATGATACCGAAAATCATTTAAATGATATTGCAGTAGTATACTTATCAGAAGATGTAACTTTAACAGGTTCGTAGCAAGAAAGTAAAATGATAGACTATTAGCAAAGAGAAACTTTTTTAAAATATATACAGGGTGCTACAAGCCTCTAAGTTAGCCTCTGTATCTCACAAATTATCAGCTAATTTAAAAATATAGAAATACTATCAGATAGCCCTTATAAAGTGGCTATGAGAATGTGCAATTAGTTTTTTGATTTTCTTAAAAGTAACGACAGGAAAAAATAAAATTCATTTTCAAAAAAATCCGTTTTTTCCAAAAAACTCAGCAATCCTTGAAACTTTTAAAACTTTTCTGATGGCATCTTGGTGAACATCCCAAAGCGCAACTTTGCCCCAATTTAACTGTGTTCGTATCTATTACGGTTACCGAGATACCAATGCTCGTACCTCGAATTTATAGCACCCTGTATATAAAAAAATCACTTTAGAGTACGAGGGTTGTCTTTTAAATTTTGTATATAGAAACCACAGATAGAAACATAACAGGCGCCTGTCAACATAGGCCTGTCAACAATACCGAGGCCCTGTGCGTAAGAGGGAAGTTGTAAATAGGTTTGATAGTTTTTAAGTGTTTCTTGTTTTGTTAATTAGTGAGTGGAAAATAAATTGCGTTTAATAAATGCGACTTTTTATGCACACGGAACCGAGTCAAAAACGTAACAACATGAAAAATAAATCTTATTTTTACATGAAGAATCTCCCCAAGATAGATGTCACATGTTTCTTAAAACACTCTGTATAGGCATTTAGATATGCAAGTCATATTTCATTCAACTATCTATACTCAATTGATAAATTAGACATATTTAGGTACTAGATTTGTTTTACATACTACCTACATCAGTACAAGTGAATATGTGAATATTTTAGATGCTATCCAGACTATACAAACCCCATCCCTGGTAGAAATTCTAGATACGTATGCTGACGAAACAGGTCTCGTGGCGGGATGGGGAAAGTTTGATGATAATTATCCAAATTACTCCGACGTTCTAAGAAAAATCGAAGCAACTATTTTACCGCACCTGGCATGCTCCATTCCGTATCTCTTCCAGATCCAAACGTATCAAATGTGCACCAGTGGAGTGCAAAATCGTCAAAATATTTGTTTGGGAGATACTGGTAGCCCTTTAGTAGTCAATGGTGTACAGGTAATACAAAAAATAACCTACTGTCATAATTCATTAAAATTTTTATTTTTCTAGGTTGGCATTGCTTCTTATGGTTCAGATTTGGGGTGCTCTGTTGGATGGCCTGGAGTACACACAAGATTAACTTCATATTATTTTTGGTTAGAATCAAACTAAACACATATTATATTATATCATTTATTCCTTCATAATAAAAACATATAGAAATTCATTTTTTATTTTATTCCTAATAATATGTAGCTTCTGAAGCTGCTAACCTGTCTCAACATGAATTTAGAAAAAACTAAAGTAATGTACCGTATGATCGAATAAAAACGGCGTCAGCGATGGCTATGAAATGAAGATCGCTGTCATTTTATATGTAAAATTGTATAGGAAATGTCATCGATCGTCATTTCCAAGCCAACTCGACGCCGTTTTTTTTTCGATCATACGGTACAACAAACTCGTGGAGAGAAAAGACATTCTAATAAATACCACAACACTGGAAATAGTAGAAAAATATATTATATTTGGGACAACTAATAATCGTCTGTCGAATTCTTATCTGAGTAATAAAATACACACTCGGGATCTCAATTACCAGAAATCAACAAAACAATTTAGTTAGCACGGAGTACTCATGGAAGAAACTCAATCATATTCAAATCTAGAATGCCACTTTATCTGGAAATCTCTTTTAATGGAACGAAATATGCTGGGAATAACCAAGAGAGACTGTAAAAGAATAGAGTGGATACGACAAAAGACCCAGGTAATAGGTGCCATCCAGTGTCAAATCCCTTAAGTATCAATGGACAGGACACCTAGCAAGAAGGCCGGACAACAGATGGACCACAAAAATTACAGCACGGTATCCACGTGGAATTAAGAGATCTAGAAAAAGACCAAAGCTGAGATGGGACCATCATATTAGAAAATTAGCAGGGATAACTTGGGCATAGTCAACAATAAACAACGATGGGCCAACTACAAAGAGAGTATCTAAATATGTGAGGAAGGCTACATCATAATTGGAAATGGTTGAATAAGCTGAAAATGATGATGATGTACCTTCTAACTATTGTATCGTATTTACTAAGAGTCGGGCCACAGTTTATTGTGGCTCTACGTTCTATCTAACTCCTTACTGGTTTAATAACTGTAATATTAAAAATTGTACCGGGTAGTGCATCGGCGTTGGAAAAATAGGAAATTCCATGCAGACTTTAAACTGCGAAGTCGTAAATATTTTTTGAAGGTCTGGGTATGCTGAATACACGTGCCAGATTTGAACAATTTTGTGTAAGCCGTTTTTTAACTAATTTAAGAAAAACTACATCTATTTTTAAATTAAAACTAAACAAGTAACAATGCAAAACCAAGCAAATGCCGACATACTTTATGTTGTCAACCATAGATAAAAGAAAATAATCTACTATTAAGATAGATATGAAACTTAATAGTAAAATTTTGGGTCAAAGCGCCCCTCCGTGTTTTTAGTGGAGACTACGTTTAACCCAGCGCCTTCGCCTTTTCTGCTGTAAATATTTTTTATGTTTATATTTGAATTCAAAGGATTTATTTTTAAAGTTACACTGATATATTAGTATAGTCACAATGAACTTTAACTTTAAAAAAAATAAGAATATATATATTTTACAATTTATTTTTTTATTTATTTTACAGAGTTTCATGTAAATGATCGTAAAGTCGACTGGCTGTCTAATGAATCGACCGAGATTTATAGATTTTAAAGCGAACGAAAAAAATCAAACAACGAATACATACCATATATTTTTCTTTTATCTAAGATACATACCTTATCGTATTTTGGAAACACGTACATTTTTGCAGTTTTGTTAGTTTCTTTGCAGATGCAACACAACAAGAAAACACCATGTTTACAGTTAATAAATAATAAAACTATTTCTGACTATGATATTTAAAATTTAGATAGATAGAAAATTAAAAAACAAACAGTATTTGCAAACGCAGGCCCAAATTCAATAAAAATCAAAATTTTTTCCTGCGAGAATCAGGTTTTTTCACTGAAAAGGTGTTTTTGATTTATCAGCAGTCATTGTCAAGTTGACAATATACAGGGTGTTTTTTCGAATTAGTCTAAAAAAATTATGGTGTGATTCCTCATGTGTTCTTAAAACAATTTTTATATGTATAACCATTGGGTCTAAAGTACTTCCTTTCTGATCTATTAGGGTGTTAAAAATTTAAAAAAAATCGTTTTTTTTGCTTAACATAAATGGTACACCACTGCTTTTTTAAAGAAAATATATTTTTTCTTGATTGGCCATTCTTTTCAACAAAATTGGATCTTTGAGGTTTTCTTGTTCATCAAACGGTTGTCGAGAAAAAAATAAATATACTTCTAAGAGCCCGCCTTAATTCGTTTTCTAACGATTTTTTATTTTTTAGATTAATTAGGAAACATCCTGTATGTACCGGGCAACCAAATCAACTAGTAACCTCTAAAAATTTTTTTCCTACCACTAGCGACATACCGTGTTTTTAGTGTGTACTAAATTATTTTATCAAAATTTCACCATATAAGTTTCCAGGCAATGTTGTCAACTTATAATGTTGTCAATGTCAAATTATATTTAAGCAAAATAAAAACACTCACCACAATACACCAAAACACTTTTACTTATACACTGGACGCGCGTTTCGCTAACCATGTTAGCATCATCAGCAGATGATTATAAACTAAAGTACAATCTACAAGTTGAGCGTTTATATACTCGCTCATTGGACACCGAGTGGGCATGGCAAAATCTAGCCAACCTAGTCAGATCCCAGTGAGCGTAACAGCGTAACAGTTAGATTTCCGCCACTAGAGTAGTAGGAACAAAGAACTTGAATGAATTGGACCGTTGTCTCTGTTCATACTATCTTTACATTTATTAATTCTGATGCTTTCATATGCATCTAATTGCCTGTAATTTGAGACTTGTTTAATTAATTTTAAATTATTAAGATCTATACAATGTTCTTTATCAACAATATGTTCGGCAACGCAAGATTTATCCGGTCTACCATATCTTATCTGAGCTAAATGTTCTTTAAATCTAGGTTAATGATTGATCTTCTAGTTTGCCCAACGTATTTCTGATTACAATCTTTACAAGAAATTTCATAAATACCCGACCTTTCCAGTGGAGGTGTTTTTATTCCTTTGGATTACCTAATAATTGTTGTAATTTATTATTAGCACTATACACAAGTTTATAATTGACATTCTTAAAAAATTCCTTTTAGACCACGGATAACTCTCTATCAAAGGGTATCGAAAAATATTTAGACGTATCTTTCTCCACTTGAAAAGTCGAATTTTCAGAAATCATTAACCTATACCTACGTTTTCTAATTAATTTATCAACTAGTGAAGGAGAATATCCATTACACTCAGATACATTCCTAATGTAATCTCTTTCTATTTCATATCTTTCGTTTGGTTTGGTTTGGTGGTTTGGAAAGTGGGAAACTAAGTAATCTATGAACTGAGAAATTTAAACCATATATTTAAACTAGCCATTTTATGTTCAACACTATGATGTGATTCATTAGGAATATATCTGCGTGTGATCGTATTTTTCCTATAGATATCAAATTCCAGGCAATTATTAGTATTTCTAATAACTAATACATCTAGAAATGGTAAACTATCGCTGTTCTCAATTTCATGCGTAAATTTAATGGAAGGAAAACGATTATTTAACTTAGACATAAAATTATCTATGGTGTCTGAATGTGTGTCAAAAATAGCAAAAATGATATTTTGCTGTGATGATGCTAACATGGTTAGCGAAACGCGCGTCCAGTGTAAAGGTAAAAGTGTTTTGGTGTATTGTGGTGATTTAGTGTTTTTATTTTGCTGTGTAACACCAAAGGTTCCAACCCTCAACTGTAATCTATATCTTAAGCTTGATTTTCATGCATCCGTTATACGTTGGTACGTTGCACAGTGCTTCGTCCCATGGACAAAAATCGAAAAAAAAGTAAAAATTTACTAATATCTGAATATGTAATTTTATACTTATAGCAATGTTCAACCATCCCGTATATTATTTTTCATAAACAGCGTTTTATGTTAGCAAATATTTTCGCTAAAAATAAATTTTGCGATCATTATCTTATCAGTGAAAAGAATCACAAGATTAAACGAACTTACCTGAAGTGAAGTTCAATCTTGATTATATGAAGGTCTCGTCGAAATAAATAAGTACAATGTAGTTTCCTTTTCTCCGTGCGGCGACCACACATTTAAAGCCTAAACAAACAAATTTCAACATGCCCCTCCTTCCCCTGCTCCCTTACCTCATTATATGCCCTTGCATCATTTTCTTATTTAGTCAATTTAAAGATACTTATTATGTTGTTGTAAATTGAGGGGTTGAGGGTGGGAGGGAACTTATTTATTTCGACGAGACCTTCATATAATCAGATTGAACTTCACTTCAGGTAAGTTCGTTTAATCTTGTGATTATATAGGTCTCGTCTCCATAAATAAGTACAATGTAGATTTTTAAAGTAATAACAACAACATAATCTTTTCTCCCATTTCTATATTGAAAATATATAAAGATTAAATTTCAGCAAAACTATTCTCATTATCCATCAAGGATCTATTGTAAACAGTAGCGAACATTCTAGAATTTTTAGACCAACCAGCAGCGAGTCTGATGGTATCAAAATTTAACCCTTTCCTGGCAGCTGCTGAAGTTACAGCATGCCGTGTACTATGAGCGGTAAAATGATCCGTATCAATCCTACTCTTATTTAGGACAATTTTAATCCAGCTCCCCAAGGTTTGAGTGGATGTTTTCTTATGCGGTTTCTTGATTGTTACGAAAACAGAAGTTATACTTCCTCTAATGCTCTCTGTTCGTTTTAGATACTCTACTAACGTGCTAGCTACGCATAAATTAGCGTCTTTCTTGAAATAAGGTAAGCGTAAAAAGGGTTGCGGCTTATTTCTACCGAATGTTTTTAATCTTGCGCTAATTTTTATATGTATTTCCCCTAACTTCCGAAAAATTTCCCTTATATCAATAAGCGATAGTGTTTGTAAACGTTGACCCGATGCTAAGGCCAGTAATGTCACTAATTTATGCGTAAGCCCCTCCAAGGTTAACTCATAATTATTTTTTATTTTTAAATAATTAAGTACTACGTACGTAGGATCCCAGGTATTTTCGGACTTGGGCTTATTAGGTCTCAACATATATATTCCCTTAAAAAACCTTTGCATACGAAAATCTTGTAAGAGGTCTGGGCCCGCTATCTGTGCTATGGCTGCTCTATAAGAACTTAATGAGCTAAAAGATGCGCCTTCGTTAAAGAGTTGAGTCAAAATATTAGAACGTTGGAACCCGAAACCGAGAAGGGATCTAAGTTCTTAACGCTACAAAATTCCCACCATTATTTAAGCCCTGAGTTAGACTGTTTTAAGGTGTTACTTGTTATTGAAGACATGCAAATTTCCAGCGCTTCTTCTGGAACATTCCCTAAGAGCAAGGCTTGCCTGATAGCCGGACCTCCCGTCAGAGAAAGATGTTGGCTAACGGGTGGGGAGATCCGCTAAAAGAAGTAAATATTTATTAATTTAAAAAAATAATCGGCTCATCTATTAACATCGCCCTTAAAACCGAATACCAAGGTTGCGAAACCCAGTTGGGTACAACCATTATACCTTCTGCCTGATCAGAAATAATTTTTTTTCTTTTTGCAGAGCCTTTGGGACCATTGAAAATGGAGGGAAAGCAAAAAATAAAATGTTTCCCAGTTTGTTGTAAAGGCATCAATGGCGTACATATCTGGGTCCCTGTGCCACGATATGTATTTCTTGCATTTAGCATTTATATGCGTAGCAAACAAATCTATTTCCGGTAAACCCCACTTATAGTGACCAATTTCCCAAATGCCCAGCTCGCTAAACTCCATTCTGTCTCGACCTTAAATTCCCTGGAAGCCCTGTCAGCTTCCTTATTCTCTTGAGATCTAATATAAGAGGCTACGATAAATAATCTCCTTTCCTCACACCATTGCCAAATTATTCGAGGGATATTGTTTAACTTGGAAATTGAACACATTATGTTCTATGTAATATAGGTATATGCCAGTGCAGTAACACTACTGCACTGGCATATAGGGTAGACAACACTGTCTACCTTGCACAAGCTAGAAACGTTAGATAAGTCATTAGCAAAGCCTTTCAAGCCAAAATAAACAGCTTGTAACTCCCTAAAATTTATGTGTTCTTCTCATTCGTAGGTAGGCCAGAGACCTTGAGAACTTATGTTATTGCAACAAACACCCCATCCAATATCTGATGCGTCAGAGAATATTTCCATAGAGTATTTACTATATGATAATAAGTTTTTGCTAATAGGTATGTTTCGAATCCACCAATCGGTATCAACACATAACTTCTTAGAAATTTTCATAGTTCCGTTATAATTTCCTTTATTACTCTTTAACGCTAAATTTTTTTCTCTCTCGAAACAATTTGGTATATAAATAACCGTACTTATGGCTGGACATATGGATATCAACTTCCCTGTTAGCCTTACAAACTCCCTTGTAGTGCATTTCTTCCATCTTAAAAACTTTTTTAAATGCAAAATTATTTTTGTGATTTTTTCCTCTTGAACAGAAATAGTCATATCCATAGAGTTTAATTTAAACCCCAAAAACGTCACAATTTTTTGTGGAGATAATACTCTTTTTATAGTTTACAATAAACCCCATATTCGAGTAGTCCAATTGTTTCTAATACATTTGCTAAACATGCATCATAAGAATCTCCTAGTAATTAAAAATCATCTAAATAAACAACTGAAACGTGAATATCTCTGTAATAAACTGATTTTTACATGGCTGTGCCTTAGAAATAGCCCCTATACTAAGCAATCTCCGAACGTTGCCCTCAATTGTCTTATGTTGTTGCACCGACCATTTATGTCTACCTGAGATTATGTTATGTGATGGTCTCGTCACAAACGGAATTTTAAAACCTTGCAACCATGCCATAATACATCTATTATCCCTATACATCTTCCCTGAGAACGCGACCTTACGCCGAAGTGTTGTATTCGGTTCCAGGTCCGCCTTTGACGTGGGCGGTTGTAGGAAGTTTCTCGAACATTGAGTCTGTCCCGTTTCCCTCCCTGCTGATGTTGAGGCAGACTTTTGAAGTTTAAATGCGGCGTGGACCGAGATCTGGCTGCATTTGATACGATTCTTCCTGGAGTACTTCTGACAGTCTTTAACTGACTGGATGACAGTTAAAGGCGGACAACTCTTTGGCCGCCTTTAATCTTCCTTCCAAATCCTCACCAAACAACCAGGTATCCAAAGGGGATTCCGTTAGAGTGGTTTTCCAATTTTTATTTAAATCGAAGACACTAGTTCCCTCCTCGATATTGACTCGGAATGGATAACACCAGTTATAAGACGTTCTGTGTCGTTTAGGTCTCTATATAATGCTTTATATTCCTCTCTCCCCCCCTCCTTTTTCCTCTAAAATTTTGCCATTACTTGGCCTATAGCCGACAAATGGCTGCTAATCTTGATTGAATTTTAGCCAATTTCATCTCTGCACTCCACATTATCATGTATGGCCTGTTTCCCCATTAAATTTAACTATGGTGGTCCTAAAGAGGTGGCATGGAGAGGGGTACTTCTCCATTAATAGGTTAAGAACGGGTTCTTCAAGGCCGGTTTTTTGCGATGTGTATCCATCTTTCTGCAATTTCGGTTGAATCGGTGGTGTCGTGGTATTTTTCCGTCTACCTTATCTCCTAAACCGCTAATAAACCTTCCTACAAAGGTTTAGGTAGGCTCTTTCAATACCTTTTTAATAAGTGTACTAGCGCTTTCACCTGTAAGAAAATATCATGATATGTAAACAACATATTGGGGCTAACTCATGCTTAAGGAGTTTATAAATCTTATACAGCTAGCTTAGCAAAAACGTCACTCCATAAGGACAACCACCAACGTGCCCTTGTAAGAGACTACCAACTTTGAAAATAAAAGCAAGACAGCCATGCGATAAGTATTCACCAATAATACATATATACCAAGCTAGAGTAACCACCAACGTACTCTGCTGTATTAATGTAATAAGTGGGAAAAACTAGGTAATATATAAGCATTCACTGAGGTATTCGCTAACAATACCTACACACCAAGCTAAGGTAACCACCACTGTACTCGCTACAATTAGCAGATAAATTTAATGTCCTATCTAAACCAAGCTAGAGTAACCACCAACGTACTCTGCCATATTATTGTAGTAAGACAACCATGCGATAAATATTCACCAATAATACATATATACCAAGCTAGAGTAACCCCACCAACGTACTCTGCTGTATTACTGTAAAAAGTGGGAAAAAAACTAGATAATATAAGCATTCACTGAAGGTATTCACCAACAATACCTACCCACCAAGCTAGAGTAATCCATTACTGTACTCCGCTACAATTAGCTTGAATAAATTTAATGTCCTATAAAGCCAAGCTAGAGTAACCACCAACGTAATCTGCCATATTAGTATAGACAGCCATGCGATAAGTATTCATCAATAATACATATATGCCAAGCTAGAGTAACCACCAACGTACTCTGCTGTATTAATGTAATAAGTGGGAAAAAACTAGGTAATATAAGCATTCACTGAGGTATTCACCAACAATACCTACACACAAGCTAAGTAACCACCACTGTACTCCGCTACAATTAACGTGAATAAATTTAATGTCCTATAAACCAAGCTAGAGTAACCACCAACGTACTCTGCCATATTAGTGTAATATAAGCATAAGTGGAAAAATCTAGATAATATAAGCATTCACTAAAAGGTATTCACCCACAATACCTATATACCCAAGCTTAGAAGAAATTTCCCCCTACTATTCAGGTATTGTATATATATGTTATATGTTTATTTACCTTTATTTCTAACATCTCAAACACTGCTTCTAATCTCGTCCTCAGAATCTTGCGAATAATGCTACTACTATTCGCCTGCCTCTCAAAACTTGTTACATTTTCCTCTTCCAAACTTGTCACTAATCTTTTCTTTTATGTTTTTATTTTCTAATAACTTTAATCGCTTATCCATCCGTTTAAGATAATCTAAAACACTCCGCTCTACGGGCAGAGCCGATCGATATCTTTTACGCTACATTCGATGTGGGTCGTACCGCACACAAAAAAGACTAAATAAGAAATGATGCAAGGGCATATAATGAGGTAAGGGAGCAGGGAAGCGAGGGGCATGTTGAAATTTGTTTGTTTAGGCTTTAAAATGTGTGGTCGCCGCACGGAGAAAAGGAAACTACATTGTACTTATTTATGGAGACGAGACCTATATAATAACATTCATAGTAGTTCTGTATATTATGGAGTTAAACGGTACGTACTTAATTGAAAGCCACTATGGATATTGTTAAACAAGGAATGTACTTTAAATTTATTTCTAAACAAGTTCGTGATTGTTTAGTTTTTATTTATTTTTTAAGATGATTCTTAAATGGGTATAAAAATTTTACGTTTTTCAAACTTCAAAAAGGCATTTAAAAAACATATCAAAAACATATCGTATTTATTGAATATATATGTGTTGTCATATTCATACACTTTTAATTTTGTATAGTTCACCTGCGTCTGCTTGCGACGAACTTTATTTTATAATACTTTTCAGATGGAGTAAAATTGATAACTTAATGCCGATCTGGTTAATGCTTGGGCTTGATCATAAGGACAAGAACTCAAAATTATTTGTATTTCAAAAAATGTGTTCTTTATTAGATATCGATCAACCTTCCAGTCAAATGAGACACCACTTGTGCCTGAAAAAGCCCACTATGTTGGAGCGAAACGTCGCATAAAAAATTTTCCAACTTTCAATTTATTATAAAACCTCATGCCCAAGAAAAGGAAAAATAATATATGGATATGGTCTATTAAAGAAAGGTAACTATTAATATCCAGACCCCTCGCACCAGCAAGAAGAACAGTAACAACACGCGAAAAATTTACTTATTAGAAAATGATGTACAGAAATATCTTATATGTGAGGATACTTCATCTAATTAGCCAGTTTGGATACTATAAATTTGGAAGATTCTGTCAGCAGTGATTCTTCTGAATCAGAGTAGTTACGATCTATACCATTTTGTTGTCCTAAAGTAAATTTATAGTATCTTAAGTCTTTTTTAATTAAATATAAGATTAATGTTTCTTTTTCATTAAAGAAAAACATATTTATCTTATATTAGGCTTATATTGTAGGAATCATGTTCTAATGTTGGCTTCAATTCTTTTTTATCATAGGGATTTATTTAATACTTACACCGTTTCCATACTATAAATTATTATTTCCTTAGATGGAACACAGCTCCAACATTTTTATTATTTATAAGATTTTTTTCATAAACGTGGGACTAAGAACATCATCATTTAGTACAATGAGAGTACTCATCATTTGTGTCAAATAAACCTAGTTTGAATAAATTGCCTACTATAAAAGAGAAGTTTTGCATTTTTGTCTTCTAGAGTTCGAAGCACTTTGCGTTGGTCCGACGGTGCTCTGATTGGTCATAGCGTTTTCGCGCCACTTTTCATCCGTAAATATTTTACTTTAGCCCGTCAACGGACCCGTTCATACGATAACGGACGTTTCGACACTTTTTTGACAAATTTAATCTAACAATAATAAAAATATAGGTAAAATAGCAAAATCGTTATGGAAACGAAAATATAAAATAACACCAACGTATATCCGATAAACGGAGACATGAAAATGAAATAAATTTAAAAACTGCGTTATTTTCTAACCAATCAGAGTCTTTAAATTCTACCAATAAAATTAATATCGCATCAACGTATCGTCGGACAACGGATGCATGAAAATCAAGCTTTAGACTATTTTCTAATTTGAACAAGTTTTAAATTACAAAAATGTATATCAGGCACACTAACCGTAGCTACTATGTTATAGTAGTGTAGACAGCACAGCAAATTGCATTCAATCATAGATTGACAACTTAAGCCATGTTGACATTTACGGGTTTTGCATTGTTACCTAATCAGTTTTAATTTAAAAATAAATGCAGTTATTATTAAATTAGTTAAAAACGGTTTGTCCAAAACTGTTTAAATTTGATATGTGTATTCAGCATATGCAGACCTTTAATAAAGCTATTTACGACCACCCGGTATACCTGTAATACAGTTTTGTACTGATTGTTTAACTAATCTATTACAAGATACTCGATCACATAATTTTTAACGCTCAATATAAAATTAGACAAAGAATTTCTAATGCTGACACGAAGTTATTTCTTAATATCACTCAAAGTCAGTACGTAATTAATAATTACAATAGGTTATGGTATGATTGGCATTTTATTATTTTTCATATCTGTATACGTTGTAGTTCCGAATACAGATTCTTACAGTCTAAATAGTTATTATGATAAAATATCTTGCAGTTATATTTATATATCTGATAAATGTCAGCTATCAAACTAAACTTTCTGCATATTCATTTAAGTGTAAGTAACTATTATGCATTAATAAAAATAATTAATATTTATCAATGGTTGTATAAAGCCTTGTACGATATTGTTATGTAATTGGTTTGTTGTTCTGCTAGAAAACAATAGAATGTGCTCTAGCATACAAATGGCATTTCGAAATGGCTCTGCCAGCTCTGGCACAACATGTTAGGCCCAGAATTTTATTATTAATATGAAAAGTTGTTTTTTATTTGTGGTTTTTAAAAGCGCTCTACACCATTCGCGAAATAGAACAAAGTATGTCAACGTCGAACGGTAAAGAGAGATATTTCGTATTTTCTCGCTTAATTTTGACTCGTGTCGGCTTATTTTCATTACACGAGGAAATATGGAATAACCCCTTTTACTATTCAACCTTGAGATACTTCGGTCTATTTCGCGAATAGTGTAGAGCGTGTTTAATACACCCTCTACACTATGTGCGAAACAGTCCGAAGCAGATTAACGTCGTGTTTTCTTGTCTAACTTTGTCTGGGCTTGTTTGCGTTTGTCTCAGCCTAATTTAATTTTTTAAAAACGCCTCGAAACTACTAGTGAAATTGCGGAGAAGGGAGTCGGCGATTTATTTCTGGCGACTTTCAATTGTCTCCTGTTGTCTCGTTCAATTTCGTTTTATCTCGAGCTACTTCCATGACGTGTCGGTTTCTATACCCGCCACAAAGGACTTTTTTTCATAAATCTCAATGAAATAAGTGAACTTATACTTTTCTAAAATATCTGTTGTGAAGATGATATTTCGTTAATTACATCTCATTTTATATTGATATATATTTCACAAGATCAATATTTGAACACGCGTTTATAAAATAATATACAGGGCGCTACAAATTCGAGGTACGAGCATTGGTATCTCGGAAACCGTAATAGGATAGATACGAAGACCGTTAAATTTGGGCAAAGTTGCACCTTGGGATGGTTACCAAGATGGCTATCAAAAAAGTTTTAAAAATTTCAAGTATCGCTGTTTTTTTTAGGGAAAAGTTTTTTTTTTGAAAATCAATTTTATTGTTTGTGTCGTTATTTTTTAGAGAATCAAAAAAGTAATTACACATTCTCATAGTCACTTTATTAGGGCTATCTGAGAGCATTTTTAGATTTTTAAATTATCTGATAATTTTGTGGGATACAGAGACCAATTTTATTTTTTTAAATACGGACCTGCATTTTTTATTTCAGATTTTGGAAGAATTCGGTCTCCTGAGTACAATGATATGCCACACTTATTTTTTTTTTTGTGCATTTAAACACAATTTATTTAAACTAACTTCAAATCCGGCGCTGTTTTTTTAGTATTTAATCTATTCATTGTTACAATATTGAGAAGCTTTAAAACTTAACAATGACGTGAGATAAACCATTAAATACAGAAAATCAAAAATATTAAACAATAATAAAAGATAATATAAAATAAACAATATAAATATAATATAATATAAACATTCAAATAATTTCGCCGGCACACGGATTGGGAATGGTGGAGCAGCATAATGGCCAGCGAGGTTCCTGAACCTGTCGCCAAGGGGCGAGGGTATTACCTTAACGTCATTTGTAAAAAGGAAATCAATATACCTCAACATTTATAACAAAAATAGTACCTACAAAATGCGTTCGGAAATATAAGAAGGTCTAAAAACGGTTTGTCCAAAACTGTTTAAATTTGATATGTGTATTCAGCATATGCAGACCTTTAATAAAGCTATTTACGACCACCCGGTATACCTGTAATACAGTTTTGTACTGATTGTTTAACTAATCTATTACAAGATACTCGATCACATAATTTTTAACGCTCAATATAAAATTAGACCAAGAATTTCTAATGCTGACACGAAGTTATTTCTTAATATCACTCAAAGTCAGTACGTAATTAATAATTACAATAGGTTATGGTATGATTGACATTTTATTATTTTTCATATCTGTATACGTTGTAGTTCCGAATACAGATTCTTACAACCTAAATAGTTATTATGATAAAATATCTTGCAGTTATATTTATATATCTGATAAATGTCAGCTATCAAACTAAACTTTCTGCATATTCATTTAAATGTAAGTAACTATTATGCATTAATAAAAATAATTAATATTTATCAATCGTTGTATGAAGCCTTGTACGATATTGTCATGTAATTGGTTTGTTGTTCTGCTAGAAAACAACAGAATGTGCTCTAGCATACAAATGGCATTTCGAAATGGCTCTGCCAGCTCTGGCACAACATGTTAGGCCCAGAATTTTATTATTAATATGAAAAGTTTTTTATTTGTTGTTTTTAAAAGCGCTCTACACCATTCGCGAAATAGAACAAAGTATGTCAACGTCGAACGGCAAAGAGAGATATTTCATATTTTCTCGCTTAATTTTGACTCGTGTCGGCTTATTTTCATTACACGAGGAAATATGGAATAATCCCTTTTACTATTCAACCTTGAGATACTTCGGTCTATTTCGCGAATACTGTAGAGCGTGTTTAATACACCCTCTACACTATGTGCGAAACAGTCCGAAGCAGATTAACATCGTGTTTTTTTATCGATTTTCCTTATTGTTGCGATGAATATAATCAGGTTAAATAATTTAAAAATCCAGAGTCGGACATGAAATTTTAAATAATAATTTTATTATTAGTACCTAAAAAAAGTGTGGCACATCGTTATATTCAAGAGACTGATTTCTTTCAAAACCTCAAATAAACAATGCCAGGAAATATGTATTTCACAAATTATCAGATAATTTGAAAATCTAAAAATACTGTCAGATAGCCCTGATAAAGTGGCTATGAGAATGTTCAATTATTAATTTTTTGATTTTCTAAAAAGTAACGGCAGGAAAAAATAAAATTGATTTTTAAAAAAATCCGTTTTTCTCAAAAAATTCAGCAATCCTTGAAATTTTTTAAACTTTTTTGATAGCATGTTGGCGAACATTGCAAGGCGCAACTTTGCTCCAATTTAGCTCCAATCTTCGTATCTGTTACGGTTTCCGAGATACCAATGCTCGTACCTCGAATTTATAGCACCCTGTATAGTAGATATTTAAAAAAACAAACTTTTCGAATATAATTATTACACTATTTTCATTATTTAATTTTATTATAATGAATTAGTATCATCATTTTCAGCTTGTTCAAAAATTTCCAATTATGGTGTAGTTACCTTACATATCCCCTTTGTAGTTGGGCCCATTGTTGTCTATTGTTGGCTATGCGGGCGCAAGTTATCCCCGCTAATTTCTTTTTCCTAATATCATGGTCCCATTTCAGGTTCGGTCTCTTCTTCTAGGTCTTTTAATTCCTCGTAGATATCATACGAAATTGTTCCAGAAATATTTCGCGAAACATTTCGGGCATAGTGTGAGGGTGTTTTAAATTCGACGTTTCCACATGTTTTTAAAAATCAATAGATTTAGAGTTTTTTTCATTTCAGCTGAAATTCAAAGCATTAATGCTGAAAATGGCGGTGATTTGATAAATGCAGTGACTGATATGATCAAGGGGTTCCCACAAAATGAAATTAAGATTTGCTACACTACCCACAGTAATTGGCGTTTTTTTTTCATTGCATTTTTACACTATTTTCTTATATATGTAAATATTTTTCATTTTAGATAAAGATTTTCTAGAGCATCTTGTAAAACAGTTTGATACAAAAAGAATTAGTGTAATGCTTTTTAATTTATCTACTATCGAAACACAAGAAAAGGTAAGATAATTGTTATTAACTGAATAAATTTTATTTGTCTTTTCAAGGGGTATGGTATGAATTTAAACTTATTTTAATATATCTTATTTTTAACACGACATATTTGTTTAGAAAACTCTTGTAAACTTTTCCTTTGGAGTATAATACATTATTAGCAAGAGAGAGCTAATTCAATATTCAGCCGGATAACTCCAATGGTAGCTGCCATTTCTGCGAATTGTCATGTCCTCTTGATTGCTGAGTGACTTTTGTATTCATAGACGTATAATGTTGTCTAAGCTTGTACTCTTCCCCATATATCAGACATGTCATAGATTTTGAATTTTCAGTGTAAATCGTCTCAAAATATCTTGCTGACTATTAAAGCTGTGTCAAAAACTATAAAAATTGGTCTTAGCTTAGTATATTAATTAATTTTTATGGTTCTTAACTTTATAATTTTCAGTATTATGATACTATAAAATACAATATGGAAAATAACAAGATATCATACACTGTATTCTTTGGATCCCATAAATTTTATGAACACCTTTTAATAGAGGTAAGTAATAACTAAAAAACCGGATTATAAACAAATTGCAGATGAAAAACAATGCAGCAATATTTCTAATATATAATTATAAATAACTCTAATACCATACTTATTTATCTAAAATCATAATGTGCATATCTATATTTTTTGGTCTATACAGTTTGTCTCTTAAATAAGTGCGAGTATTTTAACTGGTAATATATTTTGACTAGTGAACATCTCCAAAATAAAACACTAATTTACCATAATACACCAAAACACTTTATTTTTACACTGGACGCGCGTTTCGCTGACCATGTTAGCATCATCAGCAGATGATTAAAACTAAACTAATATCTACAAATAGATAGGCATGGTAAAATTAGCCAGCGAGTCAAAACCAACTGCTTTGATGAAACTAGGGCAATAGGAACAGAGAACTGGAAGGAATTGGACCATTGTCTTTGTTCATACTATCTTTACATTTATTAATTTTGACGCTTTCATACGAATTTAATTACCAGTAATTTAAGAGTTGTTTAATTAATTTTAAATTATTAATATCTATATAATGTTCTTTATCAACAATATGTTGAGCAACGCAAGCTTTTTCCGGTATACCATATCTCATCTTAACCATATCTACTTTAGATCTAGTTAATAATCTTCTAGTTTGCACAACATATTTCTGATTTCTTACATTCTGGATTCTTATATAAATACCCGACCTTTCCAGTGGAGGTGTTTTATCTTTACGATTACCCAGTAATTGTTGTAATTTATAATTTATTTATTATTAGCACTATACACAAGTTTATAAAAGGCATTCTTAAAAATTATTTTTAAACCACAAGATAGGTACCTAACTCTCTATATAAAAAGGCATTGAAAAATATTTTAGCGTTTCTTTCTCCACTTGAAAAGTAGAATTTGCAGAAATCGCAAACTTATACCTATGTTTTCTAATTTTTTTATCAACTAATGATGGAGAATATCCATATTACATGAACATGAACTAAGAAATTTAAAAGTCATATGTGTAATGAATATATCTTAGTGGTGTTTTTTCTATAGATATCAAATTCCAGGGCAATTATTAGTATTTCTATCACTAATACATCTAGAAATGGCACTCCGTCGTTTATTTAGTACGTATGAATACGGTACTATACCACCTAGTACATTTTTACAATTGTTACTAAACTGAAGGAATTATCAATTACTGCAGATTGTTTTTTTTTTGTCCAAACCAAACCAAACCAAACAAAACAAATAAATACTTAATACTATTGTTTCTACTATTCTAATATTCTTTTAGATCAATAATCGAAATTTTATACGAAGAAACTTAGTTTATATATTTAACTGGGGTAGACAGGCCCTCACTGGTGCGTTTCTTCAGAACATCCATCATGCTATGAGAGTCTTCATTATCACCAATCCAAGAAATGACGCGTTAGTCTCCTATTTATAATTCTATTTAATAAATTTATTTTCTTTCTAGTACTAATATAAATTTTTAGGTTTAGACTGTATTTTAACCAAGCTACATCACATAGAAAACACCATCTGGGTATGGTGAACTGGTGGAATCAGAAGGGTGGACTTTTTACTCATCCAACCTTGCCCAATAAAAAATCAGTTTATAAAGATTTTCATGGAAAAGTGTTAAAAGTTCCAGTTCTACACGTTAGCTTAAAATTTTTATTCAATTCTGGATTAAATTCTAAGTTATACAGGGTGTCTCAATATTCCGTAGATATAGAACTACTGCTTCGTTTTTCCGTTAGAGGACATCAAACTTTAAAAAAATAAACATACTTTTTAAGATATTAAAGAACCGTTGTTCCGATTTGAATGAGATTTTGGATGTCTAAGTGCCTTAAAATTTGACTTTCACAAAAATCAAGAAGAAGTACGTTGAGGGTGAAAACTACCCCCACCCCTACATAAATTTTAGTATAACTATTTTTCGACACCACCAATGACACCGTTTTTCGTAAATGGTCTACATTTTCTGTCTGTTGTAAAAACTGCCACAGCTCATAATTTTTCAAAAAAAAATTTGGAGAATTTTTTTTCAAAGCAGAGCTACAATATGTACAGGGAGTTCCTATATTTTGTAGACATAGAACAACTACGTATTTTTTGAATCAATACAGGTTAATTGCATCCGATTTACTTTTATACAAAAGTGCTTTATTTGTCCGTTAGAGGCCATCAACCAATAATAAACCCGAACGCAAATTAATTTAACATATATTTATTTTTTGAAGATTTTTATGAAGCTTATTGGCAAATATAATTTCTGATACTATCATAAAATTCCATATTTTCGCCAAGTAGATTATTGCCGCTTAATAGATTTTATGCACCTGCATAGATTGATGTGACAAGAAACATTTTTTGGAAGTCACCTTCGGAAAAATAATTCTCAAAAAGTATGCGCGATAGCGTTTTTTTTACAAGAGACAGAAATGTAGTAAATACTAGAAGGACCATTATACGAAAAAATTTGTCATCGATGGAGTCGGAAAATATTTATAATAAAATTTATGCAGGGGCGGTAGTTTTTACCTTTCCCGTACTTTTTCTTGATTTTTGTGAAAGTCAAATTTTAACACGTTGACTGCCCAAATAGTAAATATTTTTTTTGAACATGGGGCCCAATAGTTTTTTTTTAAATGTGTCAAAAATGTTATAAATAACACATAAAATGTTTAATGATAATATTATTTATAGACATTTAGGGTCATAGTTCTGAATGCGATGCACGTGTACAGGGTGTCCCATTTTGGTTGAAATCATAGGATATCTCCGTTATTCGTGAAGATAGAAGGGTGCGGTTTGCACAAACCTGTGCCACTTTTTTGTCAAACGGAAGATGCAGTAAACAAAATTTTCATAGCCCTCTTCGTTTCTGAGCTACAGGATCTTTTCGAAAATTTTACAATTTCGGACAGCCCCCGTATCTCCGTTATTATGGATGATATCGAGAAGGCGAAAACTGATTCTTGTAGAACTTTTTACGTAGAATACCGTAGTGTAGTCTATTTTTCTACAAAAAAAATATTTTTGTAAATATGAACTAAAGTTAAGTTTCTTCAAATGGAATACCCTGTATATTTATAAATTATATGATCCGCCTTGCTATGAGCTTCTCAAAAATATATATCACTCTATATGTATTTTCATTATTTACTGCAGTATTTAAAATATATAATTTTCTTATTAGTAGGCCGTGATAAATAACAAAAAATCAATATGGTATTTACTAAAATAGCCATACACATGACATATTAAAATATTATTTGGAATTGATGTATTTTACTTTTGAACTGTTACCACTGAATCTCTGAATATATTTTTCTTTTTTTTATAACGGGATAGGTTTGCAAATATCTAAAAGTTTGCATTATTAGCTTGCATTATTGTAGCATTTTCCAGGTGTTTTCCGACATTGTATTAGTTGCCATGATATATTTCATATTTCAAAAATCAAGAACGGACAAATCCGGGAATCTGGTGGACCATCATATGGGTCCATTGGTTCCAATTCATTGATTTGAGAAATAATAATTTAACAATGTGCAAAATTCTAATATTTTCGTTGAAAGTTTACTTGTGCGGAGGAGCCCCATCTTGCTGAAAGTATATTAAATTAGCTAAAGGAATATTTAAAAGTTCCGATACGATAGCTTCCAAAATTTACAAATAGCGGTAGAGAGATAAGTTTTCCTAATATATAAGAGTTTTCCTAAAGAAAAAGGCTCTCAAAATAAAACAAGAGACAGATAGCAGTATACTTTTAATAATTCTTTATTTTCTTTTATTATCAATCATGGCCTACTAATAAATATGATCTTTTAATTTTTTTTAAAAATATTGCACTAAATAGTGAAAATAAATATAGAGTGATATATATTTTTGAGAAGCTTATGGCAAGCCAGATCATATAATTTATAAATATACAGGGTGTTCCATTTAAGATACCATAAGTTTAATTCATATCTTTAAAAATATTATTTTCGGAGAATAACAGACTAGACCACTCTATTTCTACGTAAATAGTTCTACAATAAACAGTTTTCACCGTCTCGATACCTTTAACAATAACAGAGATACAAGGGGTGTCCCAAATTGCAAAATGTTCAAAAAGACCCTGTAGCTCAGAAACGAAGAGGGCTATGAAAATTTTGTTTACGGCATCTTCCGTTTGACAAAAAAGTGGCGCAGGTTTGTGCAAATCGCACCCTTCTATCTTCTTCTGTACATCGCGGAGCCTCAGAGACAAAATTTGAATACTGGCGCCATGCGATGCACACGTAGTTCTGAAAATTCATTTGTTTGGTTCTTATTGTATAGTAGTTGTAAGTTTATCTAACCTCATCGTTCGAACAAATGTCCCAAAGAATAGTTTTTATTTCATTTTTTTTTCAGGCATTGATCACCAGGATCATTAGCCATATACAACTCGTTATTGTTAACAATAATGCAATTACAGGGGTCCATCTCAATATCCTCAAGGGATTCAATCTTACAAGGGCAATTCATAAAATCACACTGTCACATACACTTCAAATTGAGTGACAAAAGGATAAAAAACCAAATACAAAAAAATAGACAACAGAAAATAAACAATAATAAAAATAGGTATAATTACGAGAGGGTAATTATTTACATCACAGTATCACAGTTGGATTTGAGTATCACAGACGAGTATCACAGTATATATTAATATCTTTCATAAATTTCAAAACATTTTTAATTTTCTCTTCTTCAGCCAAATTATCACGAATTTCACCACTTATATCGAATCTATTTCTTTCTACCGTATATTGAGGACATTCACATATAATGTGAATTACTGTCAACTCAACATCACAGACTATACACATTGGAGGTATTTCTCTGTTAAGCAGATATGCATGAGTCACCGAAGTATGCCCAATACGAAGACGATTTGGATTGAGACACTTTGGATTTGTCCGCTCGTCCTAGTGCAAGACGTAAGGATGGGGGTTGACGGATCCTGTTTTATTGCGCAAGCTTTGAAGGAGTACCTGCCCACTCATCCTGCCATTCCCTTTCTGTTCTTTTATGCAGTAGATTCATTCATTTTTTATTGTTGCTTATTGTGAACTCTACTACTTTTGCTACTTATCATGTTATTATCGCTTATTTATAATGTTTATTTCCAATTTTTATAGTATTTTTAATAAAAATGTCAACACATTTATCAACTTGTTAACGCAAAAAAAAACAACAGAAATGCATAATAAATGATCGATAGTATATTCTTAAATAACACCCTTTATATTCAATGTAGGCTCGGGTTAATACCAATAGTTTGTTTGCTGGGCCATACCCATTTGTCGCCCATATGCACATCATTACAGCGCGAAGCAACGCTGAGCTACTGGGCTTCGTGTAGAAACCTAAGTACGAAGCACGTATGAGCCGCGGGGCCTATAGCAAAGTTTACTAAAAGTAAACTTTGTCCAGGGACCGGCGCGAAGCACACGCGCCTCGCGAGGTAGTCAACGTGTTTTAGCAAAACATAAATACCCAAAATCTCATTCAAATCGGAACAACGGTTCTTAAAATATCTTAAAAAATATGTTTATTTTTTTAAGTTTGATGTCCTCTAACAGATAAACGAAGGTTGTATAGAGGTAAATTGTGTCTAATGAGCTTATTTTTATTCCAAAAATACGTAGTAGTTCTATGTCCACGGATTATTGGGACATCCTGTATGATTTGATAACTAAGAGTAATTGAGTGTTACATATCAAATTTAATTTAATTATTTTAGTAGTAGAAAAAACTACAGAGATAGACAATTATTATGTTTAAAAGATAAGGTCAATAAAATTTTAATCCAACCTGGATTAATTTTATTAACTTTATCTTACATTTCTTTTTGGTTTTATTATCTTTATCCTGCAGAGGAAGTTATTCCTAAATTATAAAAAAAAATATTGATATAGAACAAAAAATATTTATTTTTAAAATATAATATGCTGACTGCGTTTTGTTAAGTATATTAATTATAGAGTATCTTTTTATTTCCTACTGTATTATTGTAAAACACGCGTTTATACAGGGTCCGGCAATAGTGCGTCGGACATCTGTAGATCCTGGAATAAAAAAACTTAGGAATTTTGTTTTAAGTGCAAACCTAAAGTATGGTATTAGGATGTATTTCAGGATAATAATTTAACTTCTACAGGGTGGTTCAAAAATCTAGGTGGATCGGGATGGTTTTTTTAAATGGAACCTGTATATTATTATAGTTTTGGCTTCCTTTCTGGTCACTTTACATAATCCTAAGATATTTTTAAATATGTTTTGATAGATTCAGAGACATTAATAAAAAAATATATTTTTTAGCCTTTCTTAATAAAATTATTGATAATACAAGAACTGTTCGGAGAATCAAAACTATATTAGCTATTTACTTTAGATGATCTTACTTTGTTATAAATATAGTAATTTTAAATCATACAGGGTGTTCAAAATTTTACGCCAAACTTTATAAAATTTAAAATAATTTTTCTTCGTTTTTTTAATGGAACACCTTTTATATTGTTTTTTTTAATAGATGGAGAAAAAAAAATTAATATTATTTGTATTTAGCGTATTTCAAAATTTTTAACAGCTTCGCAGATACTCGCGGTATTATTTCATATAGCTCTTTCAACGGTAAAATACAAGTGAAAAATCATTGAGTAGCTTTGATAAAAAATTACTGTGAAAAATGCCATATGAAATACAAAACCGTGAATATTTGCGAAACCGTTAAACATTTTGAAATATTCTAAATACAAAAATGTAAATTAAAAAATACATTTTTTAATATTCCATCTATTAAAGAAAAAATAATATACAGGGTGTTCCATTTAAAAAAAAACAAAGATAATTTATGCAGAAAGTTTGGTGTAGAATTTTGAATACTCTGTATGATTTAAAATTACGATATTATATAGCAAAGTAAGTAGACCATCTAAAGTAAATGCTTAATATATTTTTGATTTCAGGACAGTTCATGTATTTTTAATAATGTGTTTAAGAAAGGCTAAAAAATATATGTTTGTTATTTATTTATTAATATCTCTGAAACTACTGAAATATATTTACTCATATTTTAGGATTATATAAAGCGATCTGAAAGGAAGCAAAAAATTAAATATTTAAAAAATCGTCCCGATCCACTCACACTTTTTTGAGCCACTCTGTAGAAGTTTCTTTTCTCCAGACCTACCACCTCTTGAAACACGTGTACTTTTTTAAGAGAATCTTTCTATTTCGATAATAATTATCAGAGAATGTTTATTGTTGGTAATTAAATATAAACAAATAAATACATTTATTGTTTTAGATCAATAATCCTAATTTTATACGAAGAAACTTAGTTAAAATATTTTCCTGAAATACATCCTAGCACATACTTTTTAAAATTATATAAGGTTTTACAGCAAGTCCAGTGATTTATTTTATACCGGGCTATACCAACAAATTCTTTTCATACTGTCCTGATGATTTTTTGGTATCAGCGGTTTTGTAGCCTGGTTAGATTTCTCCATAACTTCTTTCGGAATCATATTTTCAGTACTTATCGACTCCATTTTATCAGCTTTTTTAAAATAAGTGAATTCCTTTTATAGCAAAGAATTTTAAGTGACTCGACTTTGACCATAGATGAAAGAAAATAACCATTACTTTGACGTAAATAAAATTAGAACAATTACGTTAGTAAATACAATAATAGTATTCAAAACATACATAACCGGATTAAAAAATAATCAATTATTTATAAACATAGGTTTTACCCAAATAGGATGAAATAAAACGTTGTACGTCATTTGTCCGCAATTAACTTATACAATATTCATTTTAAAATTCTGTATTATGTAATACTTATTGCGAAATAAACATCTCACTCACATTGCAAAAGTTAATTCACCGGACTTTTAATGTAAATATCTATTACAGAAACCTCCATGGCATTTCGTAAAATATTACGAAACAAACCACACGTTCAAAGTGCTTGGTGGAAGAGATGATAGAATTCTTTCTTTGCTATCGAAGAAACTAAATTTCAAGTAAATAGATTAAATAACAAATATGTTACATAAAACTCTACCGGGTGCGTCTCGAAAGTGGCTCACCCCCTATAACTTTTTTATTTTTTCAGATAAAAAAACGAGATTTGGTATGTTAGTATATGACATAAATTAGGATTGATTGGTGGTTTCAATTGTTATTGGTCACTTCCTGTTTCACCGGAAATGACTACAACTTTTGATTCTTAAATGGCACCCTCCGTATTTTTTTACTTTATTCAATAGAAAATGACATTCTGAATAGAATGACATATCATGCCAACTTTTGACATTCTCGCTTAATACAAAATTTTATTTTAAAATTCAATCTAGAGTGCCATGGCTATATTAAAAACAATAATTCTTCATCAAGGAGCCTTGGAAAAATAGATTTGATCGTCTAATGTTTTTAGTGTCTTGTCCTGGCCAGTTAGAAAATGCTCAAATCGTATTTTTAATCATATTTCAATTTTTTCAAATAGAACGAGGGTGGCTCATTAGCATATTTGGAAAAAGCATTTTTTTACGAATAATTTGATACCACACACTTGGTATTTTGAGTCAAATTTTCGTTACGAACCGTAAGTTATAATTTCAAATAAACCATATGCGAAAATGTCAAAAGTTGACATATGATATGTCATTCTATTCAGAGTGACATTTTGTATCGAATAAAGTAAAAATATACCGGGGGTGTTATTTAAAAATCAAAAGTTGTAGTCATTTCCCGTGAAACCGGAAGTGACCGAAAACAACTGAATACGTCAATCAATCCTTACTTATGTCATATACTAATATACCAAATCTCGTTTTTTTTAACTAAAAAAATGAAAAAGTTATAGGGGTGAGCAACTTTTGAGACTCACCCGGTATAGTTATTATATTTTTACTAGGTATCATTATTTTGATCCACCTCAACGCATCCAAGGATCGCCCATATCCGAAAATGGTACATTCAACGGCGTTATGGGCCTAATGTTGCAAAGAGTATGTCAATTTTCTATCCAGTCAACTACTACAATTATTTTAGTTTTTTTTATTCTTTGTGACCCCAATTTTGTAGTTTGATACAGTTGTTTAGTTGGTTATAGGCCAGTAAAATGGAGACTTTAAAGTTCTTATTATAGATTTCTATTTTGTCAACGTTTCAATTAATATAGTACATGGTGTCCCAGAAATAAGTACAGATATTTTAGCTGGTAGTATATATTTCGACCCCAGAAACACGCCTTTTTTGGGGGAAACATTTCTTTGAAAATTTGAAACAAAAGAAAGCCAAGAAAAGATCAAGTGGTTCTCAAAATTTATACAAAAAATATTATTTTTTGGAAATTTTCAAAGTAAAGTAGGTAACTCGATTATTTTGGACTTTATTAGTTATTTGAAACAGTAAAGAGAAAATATGTTTCTTTTATCGAGATCTATCACCCCTTAAAATATCTGCACTTATTTCTGGGACACCCTGTATACTATTCATAAGGACCCTAAAAATTAATTTTAAGCAAATAATTATATATAATTAAAATAGGTATAAATAAGAGAAGAACATAACACAAAACATGATTAAAATATTAGTTTGGTGTAGATAGTCAGAAAAATTGCTTTCACATTTGTTTTCGAAAAACAATCTTCTTATACAGTAATATACAGAAAATCACACTATACAAATTTTTTTTATTATAAAACATGTTAAAACAAAAAAGCACCATAATTAAAACATACCAAAATAGAAATGTTTCTCAATGCACGACAAATCAGATGCAAAATACTGTTTACAGGTTAATAGGTACTTGTAGAATACAGAATGCTTTAGGAGGGGGATTAATCACAGCGACCTTACAGATCTCTATTGCGTGTTCCCCTTTCTTGAGTTATAACGAGTTATGATTCATCATAGAGTCTCAGGGCTTTGAGAAAAGCCAGTATCTGAGACGGCTCCACAGAGACCAGCTCACCATCTCCCACATCAGCCGTACTAAAATTTATGGCACGAACGGTTGTTGTCTCGGCGCACTAAGTGATGAGGTGTTCTGGTGTTTTACTATTTTTCCCACAGAATCTGCATTCGCCGTTGTTTCTCAGCTTTAATCTCGTGAGGTTTTGGTTGAGGACCATACTCACTACTCGCTGATTCGGTTAGTCAATGCGGTTTGTCGATACAATTTGTTGGTTCGTTTGGAAATTTTTTCATATTTCTTTTGATGGTTCGCTCAAAAACCGACATTCCGCCGAATCGCCGCTTACACGAACCGAATCGGCAATTATAGTAAATATGGGACTTATTATGGGAACATTAACACTACTTGAAACACGACCATACAACAAAACTCACATAAAAACTTTTTGTATTATAATTGAATTGAGTATAACAATTTTTCAATCAGTCAGATGCTGGCAAAACTAAAAAATTAAAATTTTCCATTAATCGAGACGTTGAGAAAATACAAATCTAAGAACTCTTTTTTACTGGAAGAAATGTTTACTGGCCTATAACTAACTAAACAACTGTATCAAATTACATTTTTATTGGTATGAAACATTCTAGGAAGCAGATCTTTTTATTGGAGACGTAGGTATCACCTACGAAAGATCTCATGCCGTTGAATTTTCCTTCATCACATTGGCAGATAGCGGAGCTTTTGTAACACATGCCCCAAGCAGACTCAATGAGGCATTGGCTTTGTTAAGACCCTTTCAATGGCAGGTTAATATTAGCAAATTAGTATACATTAAACAGAAACTTCAAAACAATTATGCATGGAATTTTACGCTATTCGAAGAATCCTACGTAGACTTAAGATGTTCAAGTTAAATGTGATGGATAGGGTTTCCATACAAAGTTTTGACAAGATCTGGACCTCGTCGAAAAATAATTTATGAATTTATTTATGTAAGGTCTGTCTAACGATAAAATGTCTAACAGTGAGAGTTGTTGTCTGTCATTTTAATTTACAGGTAAATGGTATTTTCAATCATTGTTTGGATATCGTCTGACGATATTCTTCCCTGACTCTTCTGACTCGGTAGACACACAGACAGACTTTACTTTAAAGGTAAAAGACAGTTGGAAGAGTGTTAAGTAGGTATACCCTTTTGCCTTTGTGAGCAATACTAATATTTATACTGCATACGTTTTTAATACAGTTAGCAGAGACGATTTCGACAACGACATTCAAAAAATTACATAAAATACCATTTCCTTGTGAATTAAAATGACAGACAAAACGCAATCGATCGTTGGACAGACTTATATTCACGAAGCGCACATGATCATAATAAGATAATGTCAAACAAATCACAATTCACATCCACCATACACGAGTGCACCTAAAACGAAAACATTTACATACTATAATCAACACAGTTAAGTTGTTTTTACGGTTTGATTTTTCGGACATTTTTTCAAATTCCGGACCAACACGGACACCTTAAAAACCCGGAACTGCCCGGGTAAATCTGAAATGGAAACCCTAAATAAAATATGTTAAAATCTGTTGTTATTTTAGGTATGGCCTGCTATCGGAGTAACATTTATTATAGTAGGTCCTTTTCTATACGCGTTGATCGCTTTACCTAACTTATGGCAACCCAGGTTTAGAGTTAGATCTCATGCCAGACTATTCTTCGACTGTACATGGTTTACCGTAACAATATTGTTGAAACAAAGTATAAATCCACATTAATTTAACATTTAAAATGCTCTAACCAAGAAAATATTTGTTTCAGCTGGTCGAGAACCAAGTTCTACAATCAAAGCGAGATTTTTTATTAGTCTGCTGTCAATTTCGGCGACTTACGTTATTACTGACATGTATTCGGCCAACTTGACTTCCTTACTAGCTCGACCTGGCAGAGGTAAGAAATTATTTAAGTCGAATATCAGAAATTAGAACCTGATAATGAAATTTAGAAAATTGGTCTTATTAAGTATATAAATTTTAAAGTCTCCTTCCTAATAAACCAACATTTATCCAGCTATTTAAAATATTCTTTTCTTTAGAAAAAGCTATAAATAATTTATATCAACTTCGAGATGTTATGTCCACTGCAGACTACCATTTATATGTCGAAAGGCATAGTCCTTCTTTTTCTTTATTAGAGGTAAGTGAAACTTAGGCCATTTAGGGTTATAACTTATAAAACATATTCTTTTATTTTAAATTGCATCGTAAAGCATACCTTTACATAGGTACTTGATTTCAGTCCGGTAAAATATTGTACAGTAGTAAATCCGGTAATATTTTTTAACGGGCTAAGCGTGTAAATTGTTTCTTTGTAAATGATTTTTTGGTATCAACAGCCCTGTAGCAAATAAATGATGACAATTATTTATTTCATAATGTTTGGATAAAACCGAGGATAAAACCTATGGTTTTAAATAATTGAGCATTTTTTAATCCCTTTATACCGGGTGTGTTTCAAAAGTGTCTCACCTCTTAACTAATGTTTATTTTTTCAGATAAAAAACCGAGATTTGGTTTCAGTATATGACATAAATTAGGATTGATTGACGTATTCAATTGTTTTTGCTCACTTTTAATGCCAATTAAAAGTTGTCTCTTGATATTTTGTCGATTTCAGTCTCATTGATAAGATAAACGCAGTTTTATTAATTTGCCTTTAAACAAGTTTAATAGAGACCTTTAAATTTTTTCATTAACTAACCAAAGTGTTAAATAAGTACTTATTGATTTCCCATCAAAATATATGAAAAAAGTTCCTATAAATATGGGTGCGAAAACGCATAGTTTTAAAGCTAGACAAGATATTAAAACTTATAAAAGGTCTATTTTTGAAATTATCTTAAATATCATTATTTTTTTCTGATTTGCTGTAGGTGGCACTAAACATCAGTGTTACAAATTGTAATATAGTAAAATAGATGAAATAAATATTTTACTAAATCATAATTTTCTTTTTAATTTAATTAATTGTAATTAATAAAATTGCGTTTATCTCCTCAGCGAGATCGAAATCGACAAAATATCAAGATACAACTTTTAATCGGCTTTAAACGGCCTATTTAATTTTTCTAACAAGAGAAAAGAAAGTCAGTAGCGCACATGTTTAAAAAAAATATTCCAGTGATAACGCATATGCACGTCTCTGGTGGATATGTTGACACTTTTTAGCATTAAAATATGTCGCACTATAGTAATTTTTACCCTGAAAAGTTCATTCGAATCGCTAAAGGCACTTGGAAGAAAATTATAATAAATCGAAAGAAAATGAATATTTAACTTCTTGCAGCTACGAAATAAAGTAGAATCGGACCTATGTTGATATGAAAAATATATCTTATTTTTACGTGAGGGATCCTCCCATCATGAGAGATGGCACATGTTTTTTGAAACACCCTGTAGACTTGGTTTTCTTATGATGACATTTATTTTCTGCTAGAACGGTACAGGAATTTATGGCGAAATCTGGAACATCATGGAACGAAAACAAGAAAAATATGTCGTGGAGTCGGTAGAAGAAGGAGTTAAACTAGTGAAAGATAGAAAAGATGTCGCTGTGATGGCGGGCAGGGAAACGTTATTTTTCGACATTCAACGTTTTGGTGTGTTTTTCCAGTCAACGTAGATTATTTAGTTAGGTATATTCATTAAACTCTGATATTTTTAGGTTCAGATAATTTTCATCTCAGTAAAAAACTAAACACGGCATATTCAGCTGTAGCTTTACAACTAGGGTGCCCTTACATTGAAGAAATTAATAAAATGTAAGTATTATTTGAAGATGATAGACGCTATTGTATGTTGTCAGAGTAATTTATTGCCCTTAGCAAATTTCTATTGATGATTATAAATCAAGACAATTATTATATTTAGTATATCAAATGGGATTAAGTAGGTTAGATGTTCTAAATATACAGTGTGGCTTTTTAAGAATAAGTCTGACTAATTTATTACCCTTAGCAATTTTTTATTTTGGAGATTATAAATCAAGGATATTATACTTAATATGACAAATGGATTAAGTGAATTAGATATGCCAAATACCGGGTGCGCCTCAAAAGTGGCTCGCACCTCTATAATTTTTTTATTTTTTCAGATAAAAAAAATCGAGATTTGGTATGTTAGTATATGACATAAAATAAGATTGATTGACGTATTCCATTGTTTTCGGTCACTTTCTTTTTCACCGGAAAGGACTACAACTTTTCGTTTTTAAATGATACCCCTGGTATTAATATAAAGAAAACAAGGTATGATATTGCGCAGGTTGGTCGCTACGTCACAGGTGATAACAGAGGCGTTATTGGTCAGCACGTTCCGCGCGCCAATTCAAACCGTCGAGATATTGTAATGAACCTGTTTTTATATAACCGTCATTGAACTATCGCTAAGCAAGTTGCTAAATTAAAATGTGGAGCAGTGCGTGAAGAGTCAGCTAGGAAGCGAGAGACCGGAGTTCGAATCTCGGCCGGGGCATAACTTTTTTATTTATTTTTTAAATACTGTTGTATTCTATACTTTATTTGTAGTATAAAAAAAGAACTATATTTATTCTGTTATTTTTTAATCTCCATTATTAATATAAATTGATTGTTGGTACAATACCTCATTTAATATAAAATAATATTCTACTTTTTGAAATGTATCGGGCCCTAATTGTACCTAACAGTAATATATTTTTACAGTGATATACCATATTGCAAACTATTTAATATTTCAGTCACTTAAAAAGTTAATTTGTATTGAACAATTGCCTACCATTATAGGAAATGTGATCTATAATCGTTTATGAGCATATTCTGGGTATGCAAATACTTCCTCTAAATTTTGGGTTTCGTTCAACCGATTTATTCTCAAAACCTTAAACATCTACACATAAAAAAAAGCACAGGTCACTAATTATAATAAACTTCACCCTTGGAATTACTTCTATTACAATTACAATACATTCATCTGTATTGGCATTTCCTACTTTTAGATGGGAAACAATCAACTTCCCAACATTTTTTAAATGATGTAACAATTCCTCTTGTGGTTACTTTTCCATAGATATTTTTTGCACCATGATAATATATCATATGTCAAATTTTGTCATTTTCACATAATATGGTTTACTTAAAACTGTAACATGCCGTTTATAACGACAATTTGATGCGAAATACCAAATGTGTGGTACCAAATTATAAAAAAAATGCTTTTTCCAAATATGCTAATGTACCCTTGCTCCATTTGAAAAAATTGAGATATGATTAAAAATACAATCTGGGCGTCTTTTGACCGGCTAGGACAAGACCCGAAAAACATTAGACGATCAAATCTATTTTTCCAAGCCTCCTTGATTAGAAATTAGTGTTTTGAACACAGTCGTGGCACTCTAGATTGAAATTTAGAATAAGATTTTTTAAGCCACAATGTCAAAAGTTGACATATGATATGTCATTTTATTTGGTATCATTTTTTATCGAATAAAGTAAAAATATATCGAAGTTGCCATTTAAAAATCAAAAGTTGCCGTCATTTCCGGTGAAACAGGAAGTGACCAAAAACAATTGAATACGTCAATCAATCCTAATTTATGTCATATACATACCAAATCTCAATATCTCGTTTTTTTATCTGAAAAAATAAAAAAGTTATAGAAGCGAGCCACTTTGGAGACGCACCCTCGGTTTCTATGTATTCAGTCTGATTGATGTAGAAGATATAAACACAGGATAATTTATAATACATATTTTTAGACTAATGGCAATCTTTGAAGCTGGAATTATTACCAAAATGACGGAAAATGAGTACGAAAAATTGGGTAGGCAAAAAAAAGTTGCAGCGCCCGTAACTGAAGGTACTACTACAGTACAAGCTGGCAAAAAAGAGACTAAAAGGATTGTTAAAGCGAGTGAAAATAACGAGAAACTAAAACCAATCAGCTTGAAAATGCTTCAGGGCAGCTTCTACTTATTATTAATTGGACATTTGTTTTCCGGTAAAAGTATATTTACTCTAAACTTAAATATAAAGATTAATAATAATTAAAAATATAAAGATTAAAAAAATGGTGCCGATGACAGGTCATACTAATATGTTAATAAAAAGTTGGTAGGCAGTTCTTTTAGTTTCAAAGTAAAGAAATTTTTCCAATTTTTTTATCTCAAAAACTCCGACTTTGATTTTGATGTTATTACAAATTTTGTTGCAAATATTATTCCTAATCTTAAATTGAAACCGCGTTTCGCTAGCTACTGTAATTTTGGAGTGATGATTTTTTTAAATTTTTAACCCCCTCCCATACCCCCTTACCAACCCTCCGCCCCCACCAACAACTAGATTCGTCAGATTCTCTGGTGCCACAGTATTTTTGTGCCAAATTTGGTTAAAATCGGTTTAGCGGTTTTTGAGTTATCGTATTACAGACAAACGGACAGACGGACAGATATACAGACAGACACCATAAAAATATTTTATATTTAGGTAATTTATGACCCAAATGACTCATTTTGAGTGAAATTAAAAAAACTTTTTTTTGTCGATCTTAATAGCCTGCCATACCTGTTGGTATGGTCGGCTAACTAAATATTAATATGAAATACCATACCATCAAAAATAAATGGAAAAAAGACAGGTATCATTTTATATATAAAATTAGCTACATGGAGAATGTCTTGATTATTGGTCGATGATTGACGTCATTTTCATGCCAAATTAAGGTCGATCTTTTTCGATCATATACAGTTAATGAAACAAAGTGAATTGAACAGGAACGATTTCTAATATTATATTTCCTACTCTCCTACAATATGAAGAATATCCATATTTTCATTAAAGTACTCGTATATTCTTTTAGGTTTGGTCTTGATAGCGGAGATACTTTTCAAGAAGCAATATGGCAAACTGAAACGAAAGAAGAAGAAAAATGTAATGCTTCAAAAATGCATAAAAAGAATCAGATTCAATCTACGCAACTTTAAAATGAGAATTATAAGAGCATTTAATAATTTTATGCACGACGCCTTTACACAAACTCTAGAATATATTGAGTAACTGGCCACTTATTATTATTTGTTTCATCATTATTTTAGAATTATTTCTAATATATCAAATATAAAGGTGAGTCTTAAATAAGCGCAAATATTTTCAGGGGTGGTAGATCTCGATAAAAGAAACATATTTTCTCTACCGTTTTTCAAAGAAGTCAAAAATAACCGAGTTATTTAAGTTCGAAAATTTAAAAAAAAAATCTTTTTTTTTTGAAAAAAATTTGAGAGCCACTGAATTTTTTCTGTAATTTGATCTTCTAATTTTAATCTACTACCGATGTTGTCACGTTTTTAAGATATATTTTTTAACTGAAAATTTAACAATTTCTCCCAAATATTTGTATTGCAAAGGCACGCTTCTTGTTTAATGGTGTTTGAAGTTGTATTGTTGTTGTATTTAGAAGAAATAATTACTAACTCTGTCACTTGAAGAAAATAAATAAAACAACTTGAATATGATGTAAATATATATTGTGTAAATGTTTTATTTCAAGAATGTTTAACAAAATAGTATTTAATAATCAGCTAATCCTTATATTTTTTTGGGAAATTTTTAGTCTTTTAAGCTGTTAAGTTTTTGTTCTGCTTCCGCTGGTAATATTTCTTGCAGGAATATAAATATTATTTGATAAAAATTAAAAAGACATATCATTTTTTTTTAATTATTTTACGTGATAGATAAACATTATTTTGCTAAAAAATTCCTGTACACAAGACAGTTGGTTGGACAAATAATTTCCACCAGACGCTATCACAAGACATCACGAACTGTAGTCCATCAGACGATTTAGTTTAAATAAGAATCGTGATAGTAATCATCCCTTGACATGCACCTGTTTAGATCATCTTCCTGCTTGATGTTGCACAAGCACTCTGGATTCCCACAGTCGATATCATCTTCCTCTTGTGCTTGATTGCGGTCCTGACTATGGCTGCTCTGGTGATTCTGGCTATTGCCAGATTTGGAATGGAAATCTGCAATAAAATTTATCAATTACATATTCCAGTGATAATTTATTATCTTAAACGCAGGGCCTATTTTTCATCTAGTCGGGCTCTAAGGCCCAAGCAAAAATTCGAGCCCTCTTTTCCAATAAAATTCAAAAATTCTCTTGTTAGTTTGGGTTAAAAAATAACAATAAACAATTATTTCTATTTTTATTCTTTTAATAATTTTAAAAAATAAATAAACATTATTGTATTCAACAAAATAAATAATGAAAAAAAAACGATTAATTCTAATTTTAAAAAATAAATATTTTTTTAATAATAATAAATTTTCATTTGAAATTATGAATATTTTACAACCTGTAACGGGCCACCCAGACCACCGGGCTCAAGGCCCGGGCCTTATGGGCCTTATGGTAAAATAGGCCCTGCTTCGGGGCCGTTTCAAACGGCCTCGAAGTACAGTAAATGAAGGTTGAAACTAGACCTGTTCGGTGTTGAGATTTGAACACCGGTGTTAGGTGTTGATGACCCCCGGTGTTTCAGTCGGTGAACTGGTGTCAACACCGACACCGGTGTTTATCTCAACACCGGTGTGCATTTCAGCACCGGTGTTCATCTACAACACCGGTGTTGATCTCGACACCGGTGTTCATTGCGATACCGGTGTTGAGATAAACAACACTGTCGATGTCGATGGTGCCGTTTGTTTTTTTTTTGTTTTTTTAATGTAATATTTTTTAGTTTATTTTACAGCTACGAATTTTTGTTTATGTTTTGTTTTTTTTTCTGTTTTTTTTTGATTAAACAATTTTTTACTTTATAATTGTTTATCTGACACTTCCACTTTATTTTAGTGATTAGTCTGGCAAAAAAAATATATTTAAATTTGAAAGCATTAAGTTATGTCAGTGCGCTTTAATAAACGATAAAAATAAGCATCGATACGACATTATTATTGTCAGATTTATTATGAACTTATTAATTAAGACGATTTCTTCTTTAACCCATTTACCAAACACCGGTGTCTATATCAATACCGGTGTCGAGATAAACACCGGTGTTGTAGATGAACACCGGTATCTAAATGAACACCGGTGTCGGTGTCAACACCGGTGTCGTTGCCAACACCGGTGTCAGCCCAACACCGGTGTTAAAAAGGTATTCCACCGGAACAGGCCTAGTTGAAACCACGGTTTAATTTGCCGACCGGGACTTTTCAGGCGGATTGTGTATATGTACCTTTTGGGTAGTAGTTTTAGGGAAAAATTGTAACACCGTGCTCGGCCAGCTTTGGTCGAAAAAATGGCCCCAAATGGCCTAAAAATCAGTTTTTCGCAAATATCTGCTAAAATATGCAATTCATGAATATTTCTTAGAATAAAAAATGAAGCTTAGTCACCTACAAAAATGGCCCTTGTAATTTTTTGCGTAGAATTAGTAGTTTTAGAAATATTCCGTCTCGAAAATACCTGAATCTTCTTTCCAAGTCTTAACAAATTGTTTAATAACTCGGCTAAAATTTAATATTTTTTGATGATTCAAAGTTCATTTAAAAGGTAGAATCAACAGCTATCACATTATGGAACTTGCTTGAATTTTGTGATATTTTATGATAATACAAATAATAATAAACGACAAAATTAACGACTTAACAAGCTTAGCAGATGAACAGCAAGTTTTCAGATCAGGCAGATCATGCACAGACGCGGTTTTTGTCATAAGACAGATAACAGAAAAATCAATCGAATAAAACAAACCAACGTATGTGTGTTTTATTGATTTAGAAAAAGCGTTCGACCGTGTGCAGCTAAGTGACGTTGTACACCTTCTTTACAATAGGCGAATCCCACACAACCTCGTTAAAACCATAAAAAAACATATATGAAGCGAACCAAATACATGCAAAAATTAACAGGGTCCTGGCCGAACCAATAAATGTAGGCCGTGGTGTCCGACAAGGTGACTTCCTGACCCTTCTTCTTTTCAACATCATTATGTACGAAATAATAAGAAATGTGCGTTTACCGAAGGATCTACAGCAGAAAACTAAATGCATGACGACATCAAAAGTACCACTAAAATGCAAACTGGAAGTCGAAGGCAATGTTATCCAGCAAGAAATGAAGTTCAAGTATCTAGGTATAGAAATATCAGGATATGGTGATGTAGAGGCGGAGGTGCGAGAACGGACAACGAAGGCAACTAGAATAGCAAGATGCTTGAATGACACAATATGGCGAAATAAAAACATTGAGGTGGAAACTAAAGCGAGAATTTACAAGGCAACGGTACGACGAACAACGACATACACTGCAGAAACTCGAACTGATACAGCAAAAACTAAACAACTATTAGAGACAACCGAAATGAGAGTACTACGCAGAATAGCTGAAAAGACGCTTCTGGACAGGGAGAGAAATGAAAACATAAGAAGAGCATGCATGCGGTGGAAAACGTAAATGAGTGGGTTCTCAACAGAAAGGAAGAATGGAACGAGCATATCAGCAGAATGGAAAACAGAAGCATAGTGAGAGTTGCACGCGACAAATCACCGCTAAGTCGCAGAAGCTTAGGACGTCCACGAAAACGATTGAGCGACAACTTGTCAGTCTGACCGGTAGAGACGACGAAACCAAACAAGCGATTCGCCTAGTATGAAGAAGAAGAAAAATATAAAAAATTTGTCAAATCTATTTTCTGCGTTTGTCCTTAGAAGTTCTCTCTTTAAGCAACTCAAATTTGAAGTATTTGTTTAATCGCATTTTAATAAAAATCAACTATTCGTGTCTTTTCCGCCTTTTTGGAATTTCCGGAAAGTGTAAACAAAAGAAAATTATAAAATTACGAATAGTCGAATTGGTTTCCTTTTACGAAAAACTTTACAGATAAAGGTGTCAGGATCATTTTTTTACCTAAGAACCAAATCTTCCATTTAGCCGATCATGAAAATAATCTACATTCCATCTTTCGGCCAATATTAGCGAAAAACCCGTTCTTTGTCTCTTTAGGGTCGTTTTTAACCTTTTTCCTGGGACTTTACGAAAAAAAGTGTCAGGACCTTTTTTTTTGTAGATAATAACCATAGATAATAACCTAAGCTTCATTTTTTATTCCGAGAAAATTTCTGCAAATTGCATATTTTGGCAAATATTTGCGAAAAATTGATTTTTAGCCATTTGGGGCCTAGCACTGTGTTACAATTTTTTCCCTGAAAACTACTCTCCAAAAGGTACACAATCCGCTTAAAAAACCGACGAATTACGCCGAGACTTTCTTGTCGTGTCCTTATTTACTGAACTACTCTACATTATACCCGCGCGAAGTAAGCCGAAATAGGTCAAGGTTTAATAGTGAAGAGGGCTATTTCGTGTTTAATCGTCTAACTTTGTCTTGTCTCGGCTTATTTTTATTAGACAAGGAAACACGAAATAAGCGCCTTTTCTAATCGACTTTGACCTATTTCGGCTTACTTCGCGAGTAGTGTAAAGTAGGTACGTTTTAGAATATTTAATGTGCCATTTGTATTACTGCTGACCTATTTTTTCCTGGTCTGACTTTCGCTTCTCGGGAACGATATTGGGAGGAGATTCCTTCTTCTCGTTCTTGGCAGACTCGGACGAGCTGCTGCTGACCTCCTTGGCCTCGGCATGTCTTCGGCCTCTTCTACCCCTCCTGCGGCCCTTCCTGCCACGCCTTCTTCGCCTCCTGCGTCTACCCCTGTCCATCGGTTCCGTATTATCTAAATAAATAAAAAATAAGAATATTAGGTATACGGGAGTTGGCTTGTTTGTGTGTGTGTAATTAAAACGATGCAAATTGCACTATCAAGGAAGAGGCAATACTGAATATGCAACCCTTGTAGAATGATTGGAAGAGGAGTTAATCACCGCGACCTTAGAAATCTATTGGGTGTTTCGTTTTCTTGAATTATAACGGGCTTTAACAAAAGCCAGTATCTGAGACGGCTTCGTAGAGGCCAGCTCTTCATCTCCGATATCAGCCGTACCTATGGTTTCCATACGTCCGGATTTACCCTAACATACCCGGACTTTTAAAGTGTCCGGGGCGGTCCGGTCCGGATTTGGAAAAGCGTCCGGGAAATCTGACCGCAAAAACAATTTAACTTAGCAAAATATTTTACCAGTTACAGTTGAATTAATTTCACAGTTACTTTATCGAATATTTTAGTTTCTGCGATGCTACTAGAAGCTCTAATTAACCGACGCATGTTCGAAAGTACCCATTTCTATACTTTGGCGCTAATTTTTTTCGCTTTTGGTCCATTCCTGGAAAGTGAATGTTTTTTTGGTTTATATTTTGTTGATTCCGGGGCTATATTATTTGCGTCCTGTAAAAGTTCATAAACACATTTATAGTTTCTTTTTTGCGACGTCCGGATTTTGTTTCGATTTCAGAGTTCATTTGACGGGATTTTGTTCGGATTTCTGAGTTCACTTGTCCGCAATTTTCAAATGTTTTTATGGAAACCTTAGCCGTACCAAAGTTTATGGCACGAACGGTAGTCGTCTCGGCGCACTCAGTGATAAGGTATTCTGGTGTTTCCCCATTCTGACCACAGAATCTGCATTCGCCGATTTTTTAACTTCATTCTACTGAGGTAGAGAGTGTGTCCAGTTAAAAACACCGTGACAATCAGAACATTATTCTTACTTAAATCAAGGAAAATCATTTTTTCTCGGTCCTAAGTTCTGAGAAATTTCTTCGAGTGTTGATATACTTAACATACCGTTGGAGAATTCCCATTCGATGTTACAAATGGAGTCTTCCAGGTTCTTGAGTTCCGCTTTAAGTCGGTTTCCACTTGCAAAGTTGAACGGTTCTGGTACAGTTAGTGGAATGTTCACTCCTTTTCTCGCGAAATCGCTTGCTTTTTCATTGCCTTTTATTCCTTGGTGAGTTGGTGAGCTGGCGAGCTTGGTGAGCTGGCACCCAGAGTAGGAGGACTTT